>NW_019260729.1:4068-5116 GCF_002742605.1 Olea europaea var. sylvestris | reverse complement strand
CCTCAACATCTTTCCTCTGCTCGCTTGAAGTTTAGATTGCATTGCCGCCGCATATAGCATGGGGAATCTGGTTTAGCACCCACATTTAGGAAAAAAAGAAAGACTGACGAGCAGCTAGAGCTCTTCTTCTCGAAAATCTGTCTTAGCATTCTCCTTCCTTCCCTCTAACGAAGGAGGCAAGGGCTTTTTCCTCGGCCTTGGGCGATTTTTCCGAGGATCATAGCTAAAAAAAGGCCAGTCACTATCGGAATGACTAAACATTCTCGTACTAGAGTTGACATATAGAAAATGGGTCATCAATACGACCTCTTTTTGATCGGGCTTTCGCCCCTTCTTCCACTAGCCGATCTTAATCATGATAGATGATTAGCACCAGAGCAAGCACCAATAGCAGTTGATCGGAAAGTATATAAAGTAGTAGATCCAGATGGATCTTCTGTTAGGTTCTTATTAGTAGCAGCCGGCTACCTTTTACTTCACTCTGCAATCTCTTCTTTCAATCCAGCAGTGGAGATAGAGACAGAGGCGGATGCATTTGACCGAGTGGAGACAGCAGTGGAAGCAGCAATCCCTTGCATCCTGGAGGACATGCAGTTCCCCCCTTAGCCTTAGGGTAGGCACGAAATCAATTAACAGCTTATAAAGAAAGAGGACGACTTAAGACAGCAAGAACGGCCAAAAGCAGTAAGTCACTTGCAAGCCCAGGAACAATTAAAAGAAATCGATGAATGTGTCCCGACCAAGCAACGAAGAAGCGCTAGCAGATGAGATTGGACCTATAGACTAGGAAACAAAGGGAAAGATAGTGAAGGGGGGTCCCCAAAACAGAGTGAGAACTAGAACAGGGGAATTTGCTTTCACTATTTGAAAAAAGAGATGAATAGGCGGAGCTGAACAAGGACCTTCCTTCCACTCAAAGCTTTTCACTCCACTTGCGCCATCGCCTTCCTAGACTAGAAAGCAGCCTTCCTCGATCAATATCTAACATAATTTGCCTGACTCAATCCATAGATATAGCACTAGCTAGTAAAAGAGGAATCCATCAATC
>NW_019260729.1:0-240 GCF_002742605.1 Olea europaea var. sylvestris | reverse complement strand
CGATCTCAATTGCTTAACACCATGTAATCGTTAAATGTGAGGAAGCAGGGACCAGACCCGCAATAGGCATCTTCCATTCATCTCGATTTGGCCATATTTGGATCTCCCTCTTCTTCGATCCGGAATTCCAAGCAAATCCATGACTCCTCGATAAAAGCACTTTCTTTGTCTTGGTCCCAATTCAACTACATCCGCTATAGTTTCATTTAGTGGTTATGGAGTTCGCGGAACACAAACTTA
>NW_019260728.1:0-1035 GCF_002742605.1 Olea europaea var. sylvestris | reverse complement strand
TGGATTAATGGGGCACTTTGGGGAACAAAAGACTTTAGAGATGTTAGGGGACATTTCTATTAGCCTAAGATGAAAAGTGACGTCAAGAGGATTTGTAGTCGATGAATAACTTACAAGAGGGCTAAGTCTGGAGTTTTGCCCCAGGGACTATATATACCATTACCTACACCTAGTGAACCATGTGTTAACATTTCAATGGATTTTGTTAGGTTTACCTAGGACTAAAAAAAGACACGATTCAATTTTTGTGGTGATAGATAGGTTTAGTAGGATAGCGAACTTTATACCAAGTCACAAAATCGACGATGCCACACACATAGCGGACTTGTTCTTTAAAGAGGTGGTGCGTTTACATGGGGTTCCTAAGAACATAATGTCAGATAGAGATGTAATATTTTTGAGTCATTTTCGGCAAGTTTTGTGGGGGTAAATTAGGTACTAAATTGTTGTTTTCTACAACTTTTCATCTACAAACCAATGGACAAATCGAGGTAATCAATAGGACTATTACTCAACTGCTACGTACGGTGATAAATAAAAATTTGAAAAGCTGGGAAGAGTGTTTACCTTTTGTTGAATTTGCATATAATCGGGCTGTTAATTCTACTTCATTTTCATCTTCTAAAATTGTTTATAGTTTTAATCCATTAACTCCAATGGATTTGATACCTTTACCAGTGAATGAACTTAGTAGTCTAGACGGTAAAAAGAAATTTGAATTGGTAAAGTCACTCCATTGAAAGGTCTGAACGAAGATCGAGAACAAAAATAAACTCATTGCATCGTAAGTAAACAAGGGTAGAAAAAGCGTGATAATCCGACCAGGCGACTGAGTTTGGGTACATTTCAGAAAGGAACGATTTCCAGAGCAAATGAAGTCTAACTTGCAACCACAGGGAGATTGAACATTTAAAGTTATCGAGAAAATCAACGACAATGCATACAAGCTTGATCTCCCAGGTGAGTATAATGTTCTAGCTACATTTAATGTGTCTGATCTCTCTTTTTCATGTAGGTTTTGATTCGAGGACGAAT
>NW_019260727.1:0-1035 GCF_002742605.1 Olea europaea var. sylvestris | reverse complement strand
TCATACGTCACGATGAAGTTGTGAGTTCAATCCAAAACGGTCGCTACATTTTCAAAAAGTACTTATGGGCCCTAAACGGACACTGTCTACAAAAGTTACGCTCAATTCCTCGTACGTCGACACTCCAAGCGTTACAAATATGGAAGCACTCATTCTTTAGGAAAAATGCCGAAATCCCTCATACGTCACGACGACGTCTTGAGTTCAATCCAAAACGGTCGCCACATTTCCCAAAAGTACTTATGGGCCCATAACGGACACCGTACGCAAAAGTTACGCTCAATTCTTCGTACGCCGACTATCCAAGCGTTCCAAATATGCAAGTGCTCATTCTTTCAAAAAATGGCTAAAATCCCTCATACGTCACGACGATGTTGTAAGTTCACTCCAAAACGGTCGCTACATTTCCAAAGAGTACTTATGGGCCCAAAATGGACACCGTGCGCGAAAGTTACGCTCAATTCTTCTTACGCCGACTCTCCAAGAGTCCCAAATATGCAAGCGCTCGTTCTTTCGAAAAATGGCCGAAATCCCTCATACGTCACGACGATGTTGTAAGTTCACTCCAAAACGGTCGCTACATTTCCAAAGAGTACTTATGGGCCCAAAATGGACACCGTGCGCGAAAGTTACGCTCAATTCTTCTTACGCCGACTCTCCAAGAGTCCCAAATATGCAAGCGCTCGTTCTTTCGAAAAATGGCCGAAATCCCTCATACGTCACGACGATGTTGTAAGTTCACTCCAAAACGGTCGCTACATTTCCAAAGAGTACTTATGGGCCCAAAACGGACATCGTACGCAAAAGTTGCGCTCAATTCTTCGTACGCCGACTATCCAAGCGTTCCAAATATGCAAGTGCTCATTCTTTCAAAAAATAACTAAAATCCCTCATACGTCATGACGAAGTTGTGAGTTCAATCCAAAACGGTCGCTACATTTCCAAAAAGTAGTTATGGGCCCGTAACGGACAACGTGTGCAAAAGTCACGCTCAATTCTTCGTACGCCGACTATCCAAGCGTTCCAAATATGCAA
>NW_019260726.1:0-1035 GCF_002742605.1 Olea europaea var. sylvestris | reverse complement strand
CGATTTTTGTTTCCGATCAACCTGTCAAATTTGAGCCCATTCCGACACAGTCGAGAAAAATGACGAAATTGTCCCCGGCGCGAATTTTATTTCAGATCAAATTGCCAAATTTAAGTAAATTCCGACACAGTCGAGAAAAATAACGAAATTGCCCCCGGCGCGATTTTTGTTTCCTCTCAACTTGTCAAATTTTAGCCAATTCCGACACAGTCGTGAAAAATGACTAAATTTCTCCGGCGCGATTTTTGTTTCAGATCAATCTGTCAAATTTGAGCCCATTCCGACACAGTCGAGAAAAATGACGAAATTGCCCCCGGCGCGATTTTTGTTTCCGATCAACCTGTCAAATTTGAGCCCATTCCGACACAGTCGAGAAAAATGACGAAATTGACCCCGGCGCGGTTTTTTTTTCTGATCAACCTGCCAAATTTCAGCCAATTCCGAGACAGTCGAGAAAAATGACGAAATTGCCCCCGGCGCGGTTTTTGTTTCCGGTCAACAAGTCAAATTTCAGCCGATTCCGACACAGTCGCGAAAAATGACGAAATTGCTCCGGCGCGATTTTTGTTTCCGATCAACCAGTCAAATTTTAGCCAATTCCGACACAGTCGTGAAAAATGACTAAATTTCTCCGGCGCGATTTTTGTTTCAGATCAATCTGTCCAATTTGAGCCCATTCCGACACAGTCGAGAAAAATGACGAAATTGACCCCGGCGCGGTTTTTTTTTCTGATCAACCTGCCAAATTTCAGCCAATTCCGAGACAGTCGAGAAAAATGACGAAATTGCCCCCGGCGCGATTTTTATTTCCGATCAAACTGCCAAATTTCAGCCAATTCCGAGACAGTCGAGAAAAATGACGAAATTGCCCCCGGCGAGGTTTTTGTTTCCGGTCAACAAGTCAAATTTCAGCCGATTCCGACACAGTGGCGAAAAATGACGAAATTACACTCGGCGCGGTTTTTGTTCCCGATCAACCGGTCAAATTTGGGCCCATTCCGACACAGTCGAGAAAAATGACGAAATTAAACCCGG
>NW_019260725.1:0-1035 GCF_002742605.1 Olea europaea var. sylvestris | reverse complement strand
AGTGCCAGAATCCAAAAAAAGCTACCTCTAAAACTAAAGGATCCAGTGAGTTTTATTGTATCTTGCACTATTGGAAATTGTCATTTTGATAAAGCTTTGTGTAATTTAGGTGCAATTATTAATTTGATGCCTCTCTCTGTTTTCAGGAAACTCAGCTTGGGAGAAGCTAAAGCCACAACAGTTACCCTACAGTTAGCAAATTGATCCCTTACACATCCAAGAGGATTATTGAAGACGTGTTGGTAAAAGTAGAAAAGTTCATATTTTCTACCGATTTTCTCATCTTAGACATGGAGGAAGATAAGGATGTTCCACTCATATTGTGGTGACCTTCTTAGCTACAGGAAGAGCTATTGTCGATGTTCAGAAAGTGCAGCTTATATTGAGGCTTGACGAAGAACAAATCTCTTTCAACGTATTCAAGGCAATAAAATTTCCCACTGAGTCAGACAGTTGTTTCCAGATCGATGTAATTGATAGAATAATTCAAGATACATTTCAGCTATATCATCCTTTCGATGCATACGAGGCATGCATTGCACATTCTCAATCCACTCACACTGATTCAAGTGAGATTGAAACATGTGCATGATTTTTGGAAACTAATCCACCATACATGCATAAGCGTCACTTCGAAGAATTGGGAATTAGGACTACAAAGTCAGTGTCATCTATTCAGCAACCTCCCAAGTTGGAACTCAAACAATTGCCACCACAGCTTTGATATGCTTACTTGGGGGAGTCTTCTACACTCCCTGTTATTATTTCAGATACTGTCAGTGAAGTGGAGGAAGAGAGACTACTTTGGGTGCCGAGGGAGAATAAAACAACCATTGGATGGTCAATTGCAGATATTAAGGGGATCAGTCCATCGCTATGCATGTACATGGCCAGTGAAGATTGAATCCACACATGAAGGAAGTGGTTAGGGCTGAGGTATTGAAATTGTTCGACGCAAACATCATCTACCTAATATCAGATTACTATCAAAATTAGTGCAGTGCAGGTTGTTCCAAAGAAGGGAGGTATCACAGT
>NW_019260724.1:0-1035 GCF_002742605.1 Olea europaea var. sylvestris | reverse complement strand
CTGCCTGAAATTTGACTAGTTGATCAGAAAAAAAAATTTCGCCGGGGTAATTTTAGTCATTTTTCGCGACGGTGTCGAAACTGACTGAAATTTGACCGGTTGATCGGAAACAAAAATCGCGCCGGGGCAATTTCGTCATTTTTCGCGACGGCGTCGAAGCTGGCTGAAATTTGACTGGTTGATCGGAAACAAAAATCGTGCCGGGGCAAATTCGACATTTTTCGCGACGGTGTCGAAACGAGCTGAAATTTGGCCGGTTGATTGGAAACAAAAATTGCGCCGGGGCAATTTTAGTCATTTTTCGCGACGGTGTCGAAACTGGCTGAAATTTGGCTGGTTGATTGGAAACAAAAATCGCGCCGGGGCAATTTCGTCATTTTTCGCGACGGCGTTGAAACGGGCTGAAAGTTGGCTGGTTGATCGGAAACAAAAATCGCGCCGGGGCAATTTCGTCATTTTTCGCGACGGCGTTGAAACGGGCTGAAAGTTGGCTGGTTGATCGGAAACAAAAATCGCGCCGGGGCAATTTCGTCATTTTTCGCGACGGCGTTGAAACGGGCTGAAAGTTGGCTGGTTGATCGGAAACAAAAATCGCGCCGGGGCAATTTCGTCATTTTTCGCGACGGCGTTGAAACGGGCTGAAAGTTGGCTGGTTGATCGGAAACAAAAATCGCGCCGGGGCAATTTCGTCATTTTTCGCGACGGCGTTGAAACGGGCTGAAAGTTGGCTGGTTGATCGGAAACAAAAATCGCGCCGGGGCAATTTCGTCATTTTTCGCGACGGTGTCGAAACAGGCTGAAATTTGGCTGGTTGATTGGAAACAAAAATCGCGCCGGGGCAATTTCGTCATTTTTCGCGACGGTGTTGAAACGGGCTGAAAGTTGGCTGGTTGATTGGAAACAAAAATCGCGCCGGGGCAATTTCGTCATATTTCGCGACGGCGTCGAAACAGGCTGAAATTTGACTGGTTGATCGGAAACAAAAATCGTGCCGGGGCAAATTCGACATTTTTCGCGACGGTGTCGAAACGGGCT
>NW_019260723.1:0-1035 GCF_002742605.1 Olea europaea var. sylvestris | reverse complement strand
ACTGACATTCATTAATGAGGAAATTAATTATTTGGAGCCCCAAACGAAGGAATCTGGCTAAATTCCCGTGATCCCGGGTCTGTACCTCAAGTCCAATTTCACTCGCCGTTTCCAATCAACTTGCCAAATTTTGGCCCATTTCGACACCGTCGCGAAAAATGACAAAATTGTCCCAGGTGCAGTTTTTCTTTGTTAATTTTCTATCAAGCACTTCTTCATCCTGACATAATTAATTAAGGAAATTAATTATTCGGAGGCCCAGACGAAGGAATTTGGATAAATTCCTGTGATCTCAAGATTGTGCCCTGAGTCCAATTTCGCAGGCCATTTCCAGTCAGCCAGCCAAATTTCGGCCCATTGTGACACCGTCACGAAAAATGACAAAATTGCCCTTGGTACGGTTTTCCTTTATTAATTTTCTGTCCAGCACTTCTTCAAACTGACATTCATTAATAAGGAAATTAATTAATCAGAGCCCCAAACGAAGGAATTTGGCTAAATTCCCGTGATCCCGGGTCTGTGCCTCAAGTCCAATTTCGCTCGCCGTTTCCAATCAACTTGCCAAATTTTGGCCCATTTCGACACCATCGCGAAAAATGACAAAATTGCCCCTGGTGCAGTTTTTCTTTGTTAATTTTCTATCAAGCACTTCTTCATCCTGACATAATTAATAAGGAAATTAATTATTCGGAGGCCCAGACGAAGGAATTTGGATAAATTCCCGTGATCCCGAGACTGTGCCTCGAGTCCAATTTCGCAGGCCGTATCCAGTCAGCCAGCCAAATTTCAGCCTATTTCGACACTATCGTGAAAAATGACAAAATTGCCCTTGATTCGGTTTTGCTTTATTAATTTTCTGTCCTGCACTTTTTCAACCTGACATAATTAATACGAAAATGAATTATTCGGAGGTCCAAACAAAGGAATTTCGCTAAAATCCCGTGATCCTGGATCTGTGCCTCGAGTCCAATTTCGCGGGCCGTTTCCAATTAACCTGCCAAATTTCGACCAATTTCGACACCGTCATGACAAATG
>NW_019260722.1:0-1035 GCF_002742605.1 Olea europaea var. sylvestris | reverse complement strand
TTTTTTTCTCCAGGTCTTCAAATCCTTGAAGAGTAAGACTAGGTAAAAAAATTTCTTCAAGACCAAAACATTCAAACTTGACCAAAACATTCAAACCAAGTTTGACACAACTTTGGATTACAATTTTAATGAAAAAGAATGAACCAATAATGCCTTACTGGTCTAAAGTAAAATACATTACACCAGACATCCTTGTAATCAATATAATTGAAATGGGATGCAAACGATTCTCCTGTAGATAGGCACATTCGCTTCTCATCCCAAGGATTTTGTCCACAGTCTTCATATGACAATACCCTTTGAATACTTAGTGTTGAAAAATCAATTTTATTTTAATTCTGTGGAATTGGAATATGAAAAATTATAGCTGATCCAATCTTTATTAGGATAGCTTCATAATATTCTTGGAATTTTTTGATATTATGGGGCATGAAACAGAATTTTGAAGGAAAAACATCTAATAAACATTGGTCTAAGTTTGAATATCTATTAATCCAAGATGTTTCCATATCGAAAATGGGGCTTGCAGCTAATTTGGGAAAATAATGAAAAGTTGGGAGAGAATTTATTTGAGGAAGTTTTCCAAAACCTTGAACGGCTTTTTTGAAGTTTGAAGGTTTGAATTGTTTTGGATTTAGTTTATTTTGATCTGGCTTTTTAGAAACAAGGGTTGTATTTTGAGTAGAAGAGGAAGCGGCTTGTTTTTAATATTTTGATGATCCATTGAAGAGGTGATCAACTGAAAATAACAAAATAGTATTTTCTTTCTACTACTTTTCTTTTGAAAAGGATTTTGAGATTCAGAGGAAGCCATTGAAGATTTTTCTATTTTTCTATTTTTATTTTTGAATTTTTTCTCTTTCTCAACTTGATTTGCCCAATTCATTCACGCTTATCTTTCAATTTTGAATTCTCACAACTCGCCCTTTTCTGTATAAACTCTCTTGTAAGGAAATCTGCAAGTACGTTTGATTTACTTTGTACATATAATATTTTAAAATCAAAACAGGACAAATTGCCTACCATCTTGCAAAA
>NW_019260721.1:0-1035 GCF_002742605.1 Olea europaea var. sylvestris | reverse complement strand
GGATTGAAATCACTACTTCGTCGTGACGTCGGAGGAATTTCGACAATTTTTCAAAAGAACGAGCACTTCTATATTTGGAACGCACGGATAGTCGCCGTACGAAGAATCGACCGTAACTTTTGCAAGAGGTGTTCGTTTCAGCCATAAGTACTTTTTGGAAATGTAGCGACCCTTTTGGATTGAATTCACTACTTCGTCGTGATGTCTGAGGGATTTCGGCCATTTTTTGAACGAACGTGGACTTCTATATTTGGAACGCTCGGATAGTCGCCGTACGAAGAATTGGGCGTAACTTTTGCACACGGTGTCCGTTTTGGGCCCATAAGTACTTTTTGGAAATGTAGCGACCCTTTTGGATTGAATTCACTACTTCGTCGTGATGTCTGAGGGATTTCGGCCATTTTTTGAACGAACGTGGACTTCTATATTTGGAACGCTCGGATAGTCGGCGTACGAAGAATTGAGCGTAACTTTTGCAAGAGGAGTCCGTTTCGGGCCCATAAGTACTTTTTGGAAATGTAGCGACCCTTTTGGATTGAATTCACTACTTCGTCGTGATGTCTGAGGGATTTCGGCCATTTTTTGAACGAACGTGGACTTCTATATTTGGAACGCTCGGATAGTCGGCGTACGAAGAATTGAGCGTAACTTTTGCAAGAGGAGTCCGTTTCGGGCCCATAAGTACTTTTTGGAAATGTAGCGACCCTTTTGGATTGAACTCACGACTTCATCGTGACGTATGACGGATTTCGGCCATTTTTCGAAAGAATGAGCAATTTTATGCTTGGAAGGCTTGGATAGGCGGCGTACGAAGAATTGAGCGTACCTTTTGCACACGATGTCTGTTTTGGCCCCATAAGTACTTTTTGTAAATGTAGCGACCCTTTTGGATTGAACTCAAAACTTCGTCATGACGTCTGAGGGATTTCGGCCATTTTTCGATAGAACGAGGACTTCTATATTTGGAACCCTCGGATAGTCGGCGTACGAAGAATTGAGCGTAACTTTTGCACACAGTGTCCGTTTTGGGCCCAT
>NW_019260720.1:0-1035 GCF_002742605.1 Olea europaea var. sylvestris | reverse complement strand
TTCTACAATCCGGATGCGGGTCTTAATTATGTAATTAAGGGGTCTTTCAAACTTTGATCTTGTTGGATTTTTTGGTTCACTGATTCGGGTTTAAACTCTCAAACCTCTTAATTGGCTTTTCTAAGATTTTAACAATCTAGTTGTGAGTTTCGTAGTCAACGTTGCTACGGGGTTCGCATCACCGTAACTCTTCAATTTTATGTTGAGGTCAGTTCCATCAAATATTGAACTTTAAAAAAAAATTCATTTCCTTCGAAATCGTTTGATATATGAAATGTTCATTTCTATTTTATTTTTTTCCTCAATGGTGTCTAATGCTGTATATTCTACCTTACTTAACGAACCATCAAGGTTTATTATAACTTATAGAAGGTCTTTTGACAGGGCAAGCTCAGCGATATTGGAATTTGGACCATGTCAAATGAAGGATTTGGTTTCCTAGTCTATGCTGCTGACATACTCTTTGTTGGCCAAACGCTTTGCCGTCTCCGAGTTATGGAATTTGCCTTCATGTTCTCTTCATAATGTAGATTCACCAGTTGCTACACTATCTCCATAAGCTCTTTATCTATTTCATGGTTCTCAATCCGTAGGTACATATTAAGGAAACTTATTTTAATGTGCAGGTACGTAAAAGGTGTGTTTGATATATCGTACTAAGATAGAATTAGAAAGATCCTAACTTCTTTTTCTTTGTTGATTATGGCTGTTGGGGATTGAACCAATAACACAACCAAAGCAGTGGAATACAATATCACAATCCCCTATTATGCAAAATCAAAATGGCAGTAAAATAACACCGGCCCCAACTCACACACACACTGGCAGAAATTGTAAAGATAAGAACACAAATATTTGTTCACTAGGAAAACCCTTCAACGTGAAGGAAAAATCTCGGGACCTAGTCCAGTAAAAGTCATCCATTATCAAAATAATGGGATACACGGTTAATCTTCTCCAAAGCACACTCTAGAGGCTACCAATACATCAAGAACACATATATATTCTTGGATATCAACAACAACATCATACTAA
>NW_019260719.1:0-1035 GCF_002742605.1 Olea europaea var. sylvestris | reverse complement strand
GACAATTGAGATCAAGTTTAGTGGAGTCTTTGATACTATCTTAATATCAAATAGGAGATCAATTTCTCTACTCTGTAATACTAAGTTATAGTATCAGTCATATAAACCTCCACCCCATCTTTATTATTTGTATATATCTATTTAGTATCAAGTCTAAGACTCAACACTAGACTAAAGACACTTGTTGATCTCATATAAAGTTGCAAACTTTTGAATTCATTATCCACACTAGATGAGATCCATATGTATAGTGTTGACACGTAAACAACACTAAGAGGAACATATTCAAGTATAATATCCTTTAGCTTAACTACTTTAAGCTAAGTGATTCAAATCATATGATTGAAACATTTGAACCTTTATAATATTGGTCTTCTACCAAAACTACTTACATGTACTTACTATTTGATATGTTATTCTTGGTTCCTTTCCAATCTCGTCATCTATCCCGCATTTGTTCCAACTTTTTTAGTATTTAAGATCTGAATTCTTATGTGATCTAGAACATTGCTATACAAGCATATCTTCGAGACTTAGCAACATCAAGTCGTATCTCTTTCACCTCACTTGTCGAGTAGTGTCAATAGAGAAAATTGATGCTTTGATTTGTAAGTCACCTTGACCTTCAAAGTTTTCATATATTAAGAATAGACTAGTTTAAACTTGCTACTCTGTAACAAAACTTAACCATTCAAATGCTCATACACTAGAATCTATCTTTTCTCGTACTAGACAAAGTTCTGATCGATTAGTATAACCCACATCAAGTCTACTATTACGCCGTTGATACTCTCTAAATGATTATGTTCTTCTAGTACAATGAAAATCTTATCATGCCAAATGTTCTTGCCTTTAGCTTAACACCTTTATTAAGGTCAACTATTATAGATTTTGATGACATGATCTACTAGAATTTAGACACATGTTATTCTCAATTAATGCCCATTTATGCACATATATCATTTTTCGTTAATGCAAATTAACGTATACAATATTTCAACATTAGGCACAAAGTTGAAAGTTCACTATGTTTTC
>NW_019260718.1:5672-26152 GCF_002742605.1 Olea europaea var. sylvestris | reverse complement strand
TCGCGACTGTGTCGGAATTGACTAAAATTTGACTTGTTGATCGAAACCAAAAACCGCGCCGGGGGCAATTTCGTCATTTTTCTGGACTGTGTCCGAATTGGCTGAAATTTGGCTGTTTGATCGGAAATAAAAATCGTGCCGACGGCAAATTAGTCATTTTTCTCGACTGTGTCGGAATGGGCTCAAATTTGACAGGTTGATCGGGAACAAAAATAGCACCAGGTGTAATTTCGTCATTTTTCGCGACTGTGTCGGAATTGGCTAAAATTTGACAGGTTGATCGGAAACAAAAATCGCGCCGGGGGCAATTTCGTCATTTTTCTCGACAGTGTCGGAATTGGTTGAAATTTGACAGGTTTAACGGTGACAAAAATCGCGCCGGGTGTAATTTCGTCATTTTTCGCGACAGTATCGGAATTGGCTGAAATTTGACTTGTTGATCGGAAATAAAAACCGCGCTGGGGCAATTTTGTCATTTTTCTCGACTGTGTGGAATTGGCTGAAATTTGGTAGTTTGATCAGAAATAAAAGTCGCGCCGGGGGCAATTTCGCCATTTTTCTCGACTGTGTCGGAATGGGCTCAAATTTGACAGGTTGATCGGAAACAAAAATTGCGCCGGGGCAATTTTGTCATTTTTCTCAACTGTTTCGGAATTGTCTAAAATTTGACAGGTTGATCGGAAACAAAAATCACGACGGGGGCAATTTCGTAATTTTCTCGACTGTGTCGAAATGGGCTCAAATTTGACAGGTTGATAGGGAACAAAAATAGCGCAGGGCGTAATTTCGTCATTTTCCGCGACTGTGTTGGAATTGGCTAAAATTTGACTCGTTGATTGGAAACAAAAATCGAGCCGGGGGCAATTTCGTCATTTTTCTCGACTGTGTCGGAATTGGCTGAAATTTTGCTGTTTGATCTGAAATAAAAATCGCGCCTGCGACAATTTCGTCATTTTTCTTGACTGTGTCGGAATGGGCTCAAATTTGACATGACTATCGGGAACAAAAATCTCGCCGGGTGTAATTTCGTCATTTTTCGCGAATGTGTCGAAATTGACTAAAATATAACTGGTTGATCGGAAACAAAAACCGCGCCGGGTGTAATTTCGTCATTTTTCTCGGCTGTGACGGAATTGGCTGAAATTCGACAAGTTTATCGGGAACAAAAACCGCACCGGGTGTAATTTCGTCATTTTTCATGACAGTGTCGGAATTGGCAGAAATTTGACTTGTTGATCGGAAACAAAAACCGCGCCGGGGGTAATTTCGTTATTTTTCTCGACTGTGTCGGAATTTGCTGAAATTTGGCAGTTTGATCCGAGATAAAAATCGCGCCGGGGGCAATTTCGTCATTTTTCTCGACTGTGTCGTAATGGGCTCAAATTTGACAGGTTTATCGGGAACAAAAATCGCGCCGGGTGTAATTTCGTTAATTTTGGCGACAGTTTCGGAATTGGCTGAAATTTGACAGGTTGATCGGAAACAAAAATCGCGCCGGGGTCAATTTCGTCATTTTTCTCGACTGTGTCGGAATGGGCTCAAATTTTACCGGTTGATCGGGAACAAAAATAGCGCCGGGTGTAATTTCGTCATTTTCCGCGACTGTGTCGGAATTGGCTAAAATTTGACTGTTTGATCGGAAACAAAAACCTCGCCGGGGGCAATTTCGTCATTTTTCTAGACTGTGTCGGAATTGGCAGAAATTTTCCAGTTTCATCTGAAATAAAAATCGCGCCGGAGGCAATTTCGTCATTTTTCTCGATTGTGTCGGAATTGACTGAAATTTGGCAGTTTGATCTGAAATAAAAATCGCGCCGGGTGCAATTTCGTCGTTTTTCTCGACTGTGTCGGAATGGGCTCAAATTTGACCGAACGATCGGAAACAAAGATCGGGCCGGGTGTAAGTTTGTCATTTTTCGTGACTGTGTCGGAATTGGCTAAAATTTGATTGGTTGATCGGAAACAAAAATCGCGCCGGGGGCAATTTCGTCATTTTTCGCGACTGTGTCGGAATTGACTAAAATTTGACTGGTTGATCGGAAACAAAAATCGCGCCGGGGCCAATTTGACAAGTTTATCGGGGAACAAAAATCGCGCCGGGTGTAATTTCGTCATTTTTCTCGACTGTGTCGGAATTGGCTGAAATTTGACGGGTTTATCGGGGACAAAAATCGCGCCGGGTGTAATTTCGTCATTTTTCGCGACTGTGTCGGAATTGGCTAAAATTTGACAGGTTGATCGGAAACAAAAGCCGCGCCGGGGGCAATTTCGTCATTTTTCGCGACTGTGTTAGAATGGGCTAAAATTTGACAGGTTGATCGGAAACAAAAGCCGCGCCGGGGGCAATTTCGTCATTTTTCGCGACTGTGTTAGAATGGGCTAAAATTTGACAGGTTGATCGGAAACAAAAGCCGCGCCGGGGGCAATTTCGTCATTTTTCTTGACTGTGTCGGAATTGGCTGAAATTTGACAGGTTTATCGAGGACAAAAATCGCGCCGGGTGTAATTTCGTCATTTTTCGCGACTGTGTCGGAATTGACTAAAATATGACTTGTTGATCGGAAACAAAAACCGCGCTGGTGGCAATTTCGTCATTTTTCTCGACTGTGTCGGAATTGGCTGAAATTTTGCAGTTTGATCTGAAATAAAAATCGCGCTGAGGGCAATTTCATTATTTTTCTCGACTGTGTCGGAATGGGCTCAAATTTGACAGGATGATCGGGAACAAAAATCGTGCCGGGTGTAGTTTAGTCATTTTTCGCGACTGTGTCGGAATGGGCTAAAATTTGACAGGTTGATCGGAAACAAAAACGGCGCCGGGGGAAAGTTCGTCATTTTTCTAGACTGTGTCGGAATTGGCTGAAATTTGGCAGTTCGATCGGAAATAAAAATTGCGTCGGCGGCAATTTCGTCATTTTTCTCGACTGTGTCGGAATGGGCTCAAATTTGACAGGTTTATCGAGAACAAAAATCGCGCCGGGGGCAATTTCGTCGTTTTTCTCGACTGTGTCGGAATTGATTAAAATTTGACTTGTTGATCGGAAACAAAAATCTCGCCGGGGGCAATTTCGTCATTTTTCTCGATTGTGTCGGAATTGGCTGAAATTTGGCAGTATGATCTGAAATAAAAATCGCGCCGTGGGCAATTTCGTCATTTTTCTCGATTGTGTCGGAATTGGCTGAAATTTGGCAGTTCGATCGGAAATAAAAATTGCGTCGGCGGCAATTTCGTCATTTTTCTCGACTGTGTCGGAATTGGCTGAAATTTGACTGTTTGATCTGAAATAAAAATCGCGCCGGGGGCAATTTCGTCATTTTTCTCGACTGTGTCGGAATTGGCTGAAATTTGATAGATTTATCGGGAACAAATATCGCGTCGGGTGTAATTTCGCCATTTTTCGCGACAGTGTCTCAATTGGCTGAAATTTGACTTGTTGATCGGAAACAAAAACCGCGCCGAGGGCAATTTCGTCATTTTTCTCGACAGTGTCGAAATTTGCAGAAATTTGGCAGTTTCATCTGAAATAAAAATCGCGCCGAGGGCAATTTCATCATTTTTCTCGACTGTGTCGAAATTGGCTAAAATTTGACAGGTTGATTGGAATCAAAAATCGCGCCGGGGCAATTTTGTCATTTTTCTCAAATGTGTCGGAATTGGCTAAAATTTGACAGGTTGATCGGAAACAAAAATCGCGACGGGGGCTATTTCGTCATTTTCTCGATTGTGTCGGAATGGGCTCAAATTTGACAGGTTGATAGGGAACAAAAATAGCGCAGGGCGTAATTTCGTCATTTTCCGCGACTGTGTCGGAATTGGCTAAAATTTGACAGGTTGATAGGGAACAAAAATAGCGCAGGGCGTAATTTCGTCATTTTCCGCGACTGTGTCGGAATTGGCTAAAATTTGGCTGGTTGATCGGAAAAAAAATCGCGCCGGGGGCAATTTCGTCATTTTTCTCGACTGTGTCGG
This sequence comes from Olea europaea var. sylvestris, assembly GCF_002742605.1. NCBI lineage: Eukaryota > Viridiplantae > Streptophyta > Magnoliopsida > Lamiales > Oleaceae > Olea > Olea europaea. The sequence continues at coordinate 22,182 of NW_019260718.1, read as the reverse complement.
AATTGGCAGAAATTTTGCTGTTTGATCGGAAATAAAAATCGCGCCTGCGGTAATTTCGTCATTTTTCTTTACTGTGTCGGAATGGGCTCAAATTTGACACGATTATCGGGAACAAAAATCGCGCCGGGTGTAATTTCGTCATTTTTCGCGAATGTGTCGGAATTGACTAAAATATAACTTGTTCATCGGAAACAAAAACCGCGCCGGAGGCGATTTCGTCATTTTTCTCGACTGTGACGGAATTGGCTGAAATTCGACAGGTTTATCGGGAACAAAAATCGCACCCGGTGTAATTTCGTCATTTTCCGCGACAGTGTCGGAATTGGCTGAAATTTGACTTGTTGATCGGAAACAAAAACCGCGCCGGGGGTAATTTCGTCATTTTTCTCGACTGTGTCGGAATTGGCTGAAATTTGGCAGTGTGATCCGAGATAAAAATCGCGCCGGGGGCAATTTCGTCATTTTTCTCGACTGTGTCGTAATGGGCTCAGATTTGACAGGTTTATCGGGAACAAAAATCGCGCCGGGTGTAATTTCGTCATTTTTCGCGACTGTGTCGGAATTGACTAAAATTTGACTTGTTGATCGGAAACAAAAATCGCTCCGGGGGCAATTTCGTCATTTTTCTCGACTGTGTCGGAATTGACTGAAATTTGGCCGTTTGATCTGATATAAAAATCGCGCCAGGAGCAATTTCGTCATTTTTCTCGATTGTGTCGGAATGGGCTCAAATTTGACCGAATGATCGGAAACAAAGATCGCGCCGGGTGTAATCTCGTTATTTTTCGAGACTGTGTCGGAATTCGCTAAAATTTGATTGATTGATCGGAAACAAAAATCGCGTCGGGGGCAATTTCGTCATTTTACTCGACTGTGTCGGAATTGGCTGAAATTTGGCAGTTTGATCTGAGATAAAAAACGCGCCGTGGGCAATTCCGTCATTTTTCTCGACTGTGTCGGAATGGGCTCAAATTTGACAGGTTTATCGGGAACAAAAACCGCGCCGGGTGTAATTTCGTCATTTTTCGCTACTGTGTTGGAATTGACTAAAATTTGACTTGTCGATCGAAAACAAAAACCGCGCCGAGGGATATTTCGTCATTTTTCTCGACTGTGTCGGAATTGGCTGAAACTTGGAAGTTTGATCGGATATAAAAATCGCGCCGACGGCAATTTCATCATTTTTCGTGACTGTGTCGGAATTGGCTAAAATTTGACAGGTTGATTGGAAACAAAAATCGCGCCGGGGGCAATTTCGTCATTTTTCTCGACTGTGTCGGAATAGGCTCAAATTTGACTGGTTGATCGGGAACAAAAATATCACCGGATGTAATTTCGTCATTTTCCGCGACTGTGTCGGAATTGGCTTAAATTTGACTGGTTGATCGGAAACAAAAATCGCGCCGGGGGCAATGTCGTCATTTTTCTCGACTGCGTCGGAATTGGCTGAAATTTGACAGGTTTATCGGGGACAAAAATCACGCCAGGTGTAATTTCGTCAATTTTGGCGACAGTGTCGGAATTGGCTGAAATTTGACAGGTTCATCGGAAACAAAAATCGCGCCGGGGGCAATTTCGTCATTTTTCTCGACTGTGTCGGAATGGGCTCAAATTTTACCGGTTGATCGGGAACAAAAATAGCGCAGGGTGTAATTTCGTCATTTTTCGCGACTGTGTCGGAATTGGCTAAAATTTGACTGTTTGATCGGAAACAAAAACCTCGCCGGGGGCAATTTCGTCATTTTTCTAGACTGTGTGGGAATTGGCTGAAATTTACCAGTTTCATCTGAAATAAAAATCGCGCCGGGGACAATTTCGTCATTTTTTCTCGATTGTGTCGGAATTGACTGAAATTTGGCAGTTTGATCTGAAATAAAAATCGCGCCGTGGGCAATTTCGTTATTTTTCTCGACTGTGTCGGAATGGGCTCAAATCTGACCGAACGATCGGAAACAAAAACCGCGCCGGGGGTAATTTTGTCATTTTTCTCGACTGTGACGGAATTGGCTGAAATTTGACAGGTTTATCGGGGACAAAAATCGCGCCGGGTGTAATTTCGTCATTTTTCGCGACTGTGTCGGAATTGACTAAAATTTGACTTGTTGATCGGAAACAAAAATCGCGCCGGGGACAATTTCGTCATTTTTCTTGACTGTGTCGGAATTGGTTGAAATTTGACAGGTTTATCGAGGAAAAAATCGCGCCGGGTGTAATTTCGTCATTTTTCGCGACTGTGTCGGAATTGACTAAAATTTGACTTGTTGATCGGAAACAAAAATCGCGCCGGGGTAATTTCGTCATTTTTCTCGACTGTGACGGAATTGGCTGAAATTTGACAGGTTGATCGGGGACAAAAATCGCGCCGGGGTAATTTCGTCATTTTTCGCGACTGTGTCGGAATTGGCTTAAATTTGACTGGTTGACAGGTTTTTCGGGAACAAAAACCGCGCCGGGGGCAGTTTCGTAATTTTCTCGACTGTGTCGGAATGGGGAGGCAATTTCGTCATTTTTCTCGACTGTGACGGAATTGGCTGAAATTTGACAGGTTGATCGGGGACAAAAATCGCGCCGGGGTAATTTCGTCATTTTTCGCGACTGTGTCGGAATTGGCTTAAATTTGACTGGTTGACAGGTTTTTCGGGAACAAAAACCGCGCCGGGGGCAGTTTCGTAATTTTCTCGACTGTGTCGGAATGGGCTCAAATTTGACAGGTTGATCGGGGACAAAAATCGCGCCGGGTGTAATTTCGTCATTTTTCGCTACTGTGTTGGAATTGACTAAAATTTCACTTGTCGATCGAAAACAAAAACCGCGCCGAGGGCAATTTCGTCATTTTTCTCGACTGTGTCGGAATTGGCTGAAATTTGGAAGTTTGATCGGATATAAAAATCGCGTCGACGGCAATTTCATCATTTTTCGTGACTGTGTCGGAATTGGCTAAAATTTGACAGGTTCATTGGAAAAAAAAATCGCACCGGGGGCAATTTCGTCATTTTTCTCGACTGTGTCGGAATGGGCTCAAATTTGACTGGTTGATCGGGAACAAAAATATCACCGGGTGTAATTTCGTCATTTTCCGCGACTGTGTCGGAATTGGCTTAAATTTGACTGGTTGATCGGAAACAAAAATCGCGCCGGGGGCAATTTCGTCATTTTTCTCGACTGTGTCGGAATTGGCTGAAATTTGACAGGTTTATCGGGGACAAAAATCGCGCCGGGTGTAATTTGTCGAAATTGACAAAAATTTGATTTGTTGATCGGAAACAAAAACCGCGCCGGGGGTAATTTCGTCATTTTTCTCGACTGTGTCGGAATTGGCTGAAATTTGACAGGTTTATCGTGGACAAATCGCGCCGAGTGTAATTTCATCATTCTCCGTGACTGTGTCGAAATTGGCTGAAAATTGACTTGTTGATCGGAAACAAAAATCGCGCCGGGGGCAATTTCGTCATTTTTCTCGACTGTGTCGGAATTGGCTAAAATTTGGCAGTTTGATCTGAAATAAAAATCGCGCCGGGGGCAATTTCATCATTTTTCTCGACTGTGTCGGAATGGGCTCAAATTTTACAGGATGATCGGGAACAAAAACCGCGCCAGGGGAAATTTTGTCATTTTTCTAGACTGTGTCGGAATTGGCTGAAATTTGGCAGATCGATCGGAAATAAAAATTGCATCGGCGGCAATTTCGTCATTTTTCTCGATTGTGTCGGAATGGGCTCAAATTTGACAGGTTTATCGGGAACAAAAACCGCGCCTGGGGCAATTTTGTCATTTTTCTCGACTGTGTCGAAATTGACTAAAATTTGACTTGTTGATCGGAAACAAAAACCTCGCCGGGGGCAATTTCGTCATTTTTCTCGATTGTGTCGGAAACAAAAACCTCGTCGGGGGCAATTTCGTCATTTTTCTCGATTGTGTCGGAATTGGCTGAAATTTGGCAGTTTGATCTGAAATAAAAATCGCGCCGGGGGCAATTTCGTCATTTTTCTCGATTGTGTCGGAATTGGCTGAAATTTGGCAGTTTGATCTGAAATAAAAATCGCGCCGGGGGCAATTTCGACATTTTTCGCGACTGTGTCGGAATTGACTAAAATTTGAATGGTTGATCGGAAACAAAAAATCGCGCCGGGCGTAATTTCGTCATTTTTCTCAACTGTGTCGGAATTGGATGAAATTTGACAGGTTTATCGTGGAAAAATCGCGCCGGGTGTAATTTCGTCATTTTCCGCGACTGTGTCGGAATTGCCTGAAATTTGACTTGTTGATCGGAAACAAAAACCGCGTCGGGGGCAATTTCGTCATTTTTCTCGACTGTGTCGGAATTGGCTGAAATTTGACAGTTTGATCTGAAATAAAAATCGCGTCGGGGGCAATTTCGTCATTTTTCTCGACTGTGTCGGAATGGGCTCAAATTTGACAGGATGATCCGGAACAAAAACCGTGCCGGGTGTAGTTTCGTCATTTTTCGCGACTGTGTCGGAATGGGCTAAAATTTGACAGGTTGATCGCGCCGGGTGTAATTTCGTCATTTTTCGAGACTGTGTCGGAATTCGCTAAAATTTGATTGGTTGATCGGAAACAAAAACCGCGCCGAGGGCAATTTTGTCATTTTTCTCGACAGTGTCGGAATTGGCAGAAATTTGGCAGTTTCATCTGAAATAAAAATCGCGCCGGGGGCAATTTCGTCCTTTTTCTCGACTGTGTCGGAATTGGCTAAAACTTGACAGGTTGATCGGAAACAAAAATCGCGCCGGGGCAATTTTGTCATTTTTCTCAAATGTGTCGGAATTGGCTAAAATTTGACAGGTTGATCGGAAACAAAAATCGCGACGGGGGCAATTTCGTCATTTTCTCGACTGTGTCGGAATGGGCTCAAATTTGACAGGTTGATAGGGAACAAAAATAGCGCAGGGAGTAATTTCGTCATTTTCCGCGACTGTGTCGGAATTGGCTAAAATTTGACTGGTTGATCGGAAACAAAAATCGCGCCGGGGGCAATTTCGTCATTTTTCTCGACTGTGTCTGAATTGGCTGAAATTTGGCTGTTTGATCGGAAATAAAAATCGTGCCGACGGCAATTTAGTCATTTTTCTCGACTGTGTCGGAATGGGCTCAAATTTGACCGGTTGATCGGAAACAAAAATCGCGCAGGTGGCGATTTTGTCATTTTTCGCGACTGCGTCGGAATGAGCTCAAATTTGACTGGTTGATCGAGAGCAAAAACCGCGCCGTGTGTAATTTCGTCATTTTTCGCGACTGTGTCGAAATTGGCTAAAATTTGATTGGTTGATCCGAAACAAAAATCGTACCGGGGCAATTTCGTCATTTTTCTTGACTGTGTCCGAATTGGCTGAAATTTGGCTGTTTGATCGGAAATAAAAATCGTGCCGACGGCAATTTAGTCATTTTTCTCGACTGTGTCGGAATGGGCTCAAATTTGACAGGTTGATCGGGAACAAAAATAGCACCGGGTGTAATTTCGTCATTTTTCGCGACTGTGTCGGAATTGGCTAAAATTTGACGGGTTGATCGGAAACAAAATCGCGCAGGGGCAATTTCGTCATTTTTCTCGACAGTGTCGGAATTGGTTGAAATTTGATAGGTTTAACGGTGACAAAAATCACGCCGGGTGTAATTTCGTCATTTTTCGCGACAGTATCGGAATTGGCTGAAATTTGACTTGTTGATCGGAAACAAAAACCGCGCCGGGGCAATTTCGTCATTTTTCTCGACTGTGTGGAATTGGCTGAAATTTGGCATTTTGATCAGAAATAAAAGTCGTGTAGGGGGCAATTTCGCCATTTTTCTCGACTGTGTCGGAATGGGCTCAAATTTGACAGGTTGATCGGAAACAAAAATCGCGCCGGGGCAATTTTGTCATTTTTCTCAACTGTGTCGGAATTGTCTAAAATTTGACAGGTTGAGCGGAAACAAAAATCACGACGGGGGCAATTTCGTAATTTTCTCGACTGTGTCGGAATTGGCTCAAATTTGACGGGTTGATAGGGAACAAAAATAGCGCAGGGCGTAATTTCGTCATTTTCCGCGACTGTGTCGGAATTGGCTGAAATTTTGCTGTTTGATCGGAAATAAAAATCGCGCCTGCGGCAATTTCACATTTTTCTTGACTGTGTCGGAATGGGCTCAAATTTGACATGATTATCGGGAACAAAAATCGCGCCGGGTGTAATTTCGTCATTTTTCGCGGATGTGTCGGAATTGACTAAAATATAACTTGTTGATCGGAAACAAAAACCGCGCCGGGGGCAATTTCGTCATTTTTCTCGACTGTGTCGGAATTGGCTGAAATTTGACAGTTTGATCCGAGGTAAAAATCGCGCCGGGGGCAATTTCGTCATTTTTCTCGACTGTGTCGGAATTGGCTGAAATTTGACAGTTTGATCCGAGGTAAAAATCGCGCCGGGGGCAATTTCGTCATTTTTCTCGACTGTGTCGGAATTGGCTGAAATTTGACAGTTTGATCCGAGGTAAAAATCGCGCCGGGGGCAATTTCGTCATTTTTCTCGACTGTGTCGGAATTGGCTGAAATTTGACAGTTTGATCCGAGGTAAAAATCGCGCCGGGGGCAATTTCGTCATTTTTCTCGACTGTGTCGGAATTGGCTGAAATTTGACAGTTTGATCCGAGGTAAAAATCGCGCCGGGGGCAATTTCGTCATTTTTCTCGACTGTGTCGGAATTGGCTGAAATTTGACAGTTTGATCCGAGGTAAAAATCGCGCCGGGGGCAATTTCGTCATTTTTCTCGACTGTGTCGGAATTGGCTGAAATTTGACAGTTTGATCCGAGGTAAAAATCGCGCCGGGGGCAATTTCGTCATTTTTCTCGACTGTGTCGGAATTGGCTGAAATTTGACAGTTTGATCCGAGGTAAAAATCGCGCCGGGGGCAATTTCGTCATTTTTCTCGACTGTGTCGGAATTGGCTGAAATTTGACAGTTTGATCCGAGGTAAAAATCGCGCCGGGGGCAATTTCGTCATTTTTCTCGACTGTGTCGGAATTGGCTGAAATTTGACAGTTTGATCCGAGGTAAAAATCGCGCCGGGGGCAATTTCGTCATTTTTCTCGACTGTGTCGGAATTGGCTGAAATTTGACAGTTTGATCCGAGGTAAAAATCGCGCCGGGGGCAATTTCGTCATTTTTCTCGACTGTGTCGGAATTGGCTGAAATTTGACAGTTTGATCCGAGGTAAAAATCGCGCCGGGGGCAATTTCGTCATTTTTCTCGACTGTGTCGGAATTGGCTGAAATTTGACAGTTTGATCCGAGGTAAAAATCGCGCCGGGGGCAATTTCGTCATTTTTCTCGACTGTGTCGGAATTGGCTGAAATTTGACAGTTTGATCCGAGGTAAAAATCGCGCCGGGGGCAATTTCGTCATTTTTCTCGACTGTGTCGGAATTGGCTGAAATTTGACAGTTTGATCCGAGGTAAAAATCGCGCCGGGGGCAATTTCGTCATTTTTCTCGACTGTGTCGGAATTGGCTGAAATTTGACAGTTTGATCCGAGGTAAAAATCGCGCCGGGGGCAATTTCGTCATTTTTCTCGACTGTGTCGGAATTGGCTGAAATTTGACAGTTTGATCCGAGGTAAAAATCGCGCCGGGGGCAATTTCGTCATTTTTCTCGACTGTGTCGGAATTGGCTGAAATTTGACAGTTTGATCCGAGGTAAAAATCGCGCCGGGGGCAATTTCGTCATTTTTCTCGACAGTGTCGAAATTGGTTGAAATTTGACAGGTTTAAAGGTGACAAAAATAGCGCCGGGTGTAATTTTGTCATTTTTCGCGACAGTATCGGAATTGGCTGAAATTTGACTTGTTGATCGGAAACAAAAACCGCACCGGGGCAATTTCGTCATTTTTCTCGACTGTGTGGAATTGGCTGTAATTTGGCAGTTTGATCAGAAATAAAAGTCGCGTAGGGGGCAATTTCGCCATTTTTCTCGACTGTGTCGGAATGGGCTCAAATTTGACAGGTTGATCGGAAACAAAAATCGCGCCGGGGCAATTTTGTCATTTTTCTCAACTGTGTCGGAATTGTCTAAAATTTGACAGGTTGAGCGGAAACAAAAATCACGACGGGGGCAATTTCGTAATTTTCTCGACTGTGTCGGAATTAGCGCAAATTTGACGGGTTGATAGGGAACAAAAATAGCGCAGGGCGTAATTTCGTCATTTTCCGCGACTGTGTCGGAATTGGCTGAAATTTTGCTGTTTGATCGGAAATAAAAATCTGGCCTGCGGCAATTTCGTCATTTTTCTTGACTGTGTCGGAAAGGGCTCAAATTTGACATGATTATCGGGAATAAAAATCGCGCCGGGTGTAATTTCGTCATTTTTCGCGAATGTGTCGGAATTGACTAAAATTTTATCGGGAACAAAAATCGCGCCGGGTGTAATTTCGTCATTTTCCGCGACTGTGTCGGAATGGGCTCAAATTTTACCGGTTGAGCGGGAACAAAAATAGCGCAGGGCGTAATTTCGTCATTTTCCGCGACTGTGTCGGAATGGGCTCAAATTTTACCGGTTGAGCGGGAACAAAAATAGCGCAGGGCGTAATTTCGTCATTTTCCGCGACTGTGTCGGAATGGGCTCAAATTTTACCGGTTGAGCGGGAACAAAAATAGCGCAGGGCGTAATTTCGTCATTTTCCGCGACTGTGTCGGAATGGGCTCAAATTTTACCGGTTGAGCGGGAACAAAAATAGCGCAGGGCGTAATTTCGTCATTTTCCGCGACAGTGTCGGAATTGGCTAAAATTTGACTGTTTGATCGGAAACAAAAACCTCGCCGGGGGCTATTTCGTCATTTTTGGTGACTGTGTCGGAATTGGCAGAAATTTTCCAGTTTCATCTGAAATAAAAATCGCGCCGGCTGTAATTTCGTCATTTTTCGCGACTGTGTCGGAATTGACTAAAATTTGACTGGTTGATCGGAAACAAAAATCGCGCCGGGGCCAATTTCGTCATTTTTCTCGACTGTGTCGGGATTGGCAGAAATTTGACAGGTTTATCGGGGACAAAAATCGCGCCGGGTGTAATTTCGTTATTTTTCGCGACTGTGTCGGAAATGACTAAAATTTGAATTGTTGACCGGAAACAAAAACCGCGCCAGGGATAATTTCGTCATTTTTCTCGACTGTGTCGGAATTGGCTGAAATTTGACAGGTTTATCGGGGACAAAAATCGCGCCGGGTGTAATTTCGTCATTTTTCGCGACGGTGTCGGAATTGACTAAAATTTGACTTGTTGATCGGAAACAAAAATCGCGCCGAGGGCAATTTCGTCATTTTTCTCGATTGTGTCGGAATTGGCTGAAATTTGGCAGTATGATCTGAAATAAAAATCGCGCCGTGGGCAATTTCGTCATTTTTCTCGATTGTGTCGGAATGGGCTCAAATTTAACCGAATGATCGGAAACAAAGATCGCGTCAGGTGTAATTTCGTCATTTTTCTCGACAGTGTCGGAATTGGCAGAAATTTGGCAGTTTCATCTGAAATAAAAATCGCGCCGGGGGCAATTTCGTCCTTTTTCTCGACTGTGTCGGAATTGGCTAAAACTTGACAGGTTGATCGGAAACAAAAATCGCGCCAGGGCAATTTTGTCATTTTTCTCAAATGTGTCGAAATTGGCTAAAATTTGACAGGTTGATCGGAAACAAAAATCGCGACGGGGGCAATTTCGTCATTTTCTCGACTGTGTCGGAATGGGCTCAAATTTGACGGGTTGATCGGAAACAAAAATCGCGCCGGGGGCAATTTCGTCATTTTCTCGACTGTGTCGGAATGGGCTCAAATTTGACAGGTTGATAGGGAACAAAAATAGCGCAGGGCGTAATTTCGTCATTTTCCGCGACTGTGTCGGAATTGGCTAAAATTTGACTGGTTGATCGGAAACAAAAATCGCGCCGGGGGCAATTTCGTCATTTTTCTCGACTGTGTCTGAATTGGCTGAAATTTGGCTATTTGATCGGAAATAAAAATCGTGCCGACGGCAATTTAGTCATTTTTCGTGACTGTGTCGGAATGGGCTCAAATTTGACGGGTTGATCGGAAACAAAAATCGCGCCGGGGGCAATTTCGTCATTTTTCTCGACAGTGTCGAAATTGGTTGAAATTTGACAGGTTTAAAGGTGACAAAAATCGCGCCGGGTGTAATTTCGTCATTTTTCGCGACAGTATCGGAATTGGCTGAAATTTGACTTGTTGATCGTAAACAAAAACCGCGCCGGGCAATTTCGTCATTTTTCTCGACTGTGTGAAATTGGCTGAAATTTGGCAGTTTGATCAGAAATAAAAGTCGCGTAGGGGGCAATTTCGCCATTTTTCTCGACTGTGTCGGAATGGGCTAAAATTTGACAGGTTGATCGGAAACAAAAATCGCGCCGGGGCAATTTTGTCATTTTTCTCAAATGTGTCGGAATTGGCTAAAATTTGACAGGTTGATCGGAAACAAAAATCGCGACGGGGGCAATTTTGTCATTTTCTCGACTGTGTCGGAATGGGCTCAAATTTGACAGGTTGATAGGGAACAAAAATAGCGCGGGGCGTAATTTCGTCATTTTCCGCGACTGGGTCGGAATTGGCTAAAATTTGGCTGTTTGATCGGAAATAAAAATCGCGCCGGGGGCAATTTCGTCATTTTTCTCGACTGTGTCTGAATTGGCTGAAATTTGACATGATTATCGGGAATAAAAATCGCGCCGGGTGTAATTTCGTCATTTTTCGCGAATGTGTCGGAATTGACTAAAATATAACTTGTTGATCGGAAACAAAAATCGCGCCGGGGGCAAATTCGTCATTTTTCGCGACTGTGTTGGAATTGGCTAAAATTTGACGGGTTGATCGGAAACAAAAATCGCGCCGGGGGCAATTCCGTCATTTTTCTCGACAGTGTCGGAATTGGCTGAAATTTGACTTGTTGATTGGAAACAAAAACCGCGTCGAGGGTAATTTCGTTATTTTTCTCGACTGTGTCGGAATGGGCTCAAATTTTACCGGTTGATCGGGAACAAAAATAGTGCCGGGTGTAATTTCGTCATTTTTCGCGACTGTGTCGGAATTGGCTAAAATTTGACTGTTTGATCGGAAACAAAAACCTCGCCGGGGGCTATTTCGTCATTTTTGTAGACTGTGTCGGAATTGGCAGAAATTTTCCAGTTTCATCTGAAATAAAAATCGCGCCGGGGGCAAGTTCGTCATTTTTCTCGATTGTGTCGGAATTGACTGAAATTTGGCAGTTTGATCTGAAATAAAAATCGCGCCGGGGGCAATTTCGTCATTTTTCTCGACTGTGTCGGAATGGGCTCAAATATGACCGAACGATCGGAAACAAAGATCGCGCCGGGTGTAATTTTGTCATTTTTCGCGACTTTGTCGGAATTGGCTAAAATTTGATTGGTTGATCGGAAACAAAAATCGCGCCGGGGGCAATTTCGTCATTTTTCGCGACTGTGTCGGAATTGACTAAAATTTGACTGGTTGATCGGAAACAAAAATCGCGCCGGGGCCAATTTCGTCATTTTTCTCGACTGTGTCGGAATTGGCTGAAATTTGACAGGTTTATCGAGGACAAAAATCGCGCCGGGTGTAATTTCGTTATTTTTCGCGACTGTGTCGGAATTGACTAAAATTTGAATTGTTGACCGGAAACAAAAACCGCGCCAGGGATAATTTCGTGATTTTTCTCGACTGTGTTGGAATTGGCTGAAATTTGACAGGTTTATCGGGGACAAAAATCGCGCCGGGTGTAATTTCGTCATTTTTCTCGACTGTGTCGGAATGGGCTCAAATTTGACAGGTTGATCGGAAACAAAAAACCGCGCCGAGGGCAATTCGTCATTTTTCCCGACTGTGTAGGAATGGGCTGCAATTTGACAGGTTGATCGGAAACAAAAAACCGCGCCGAGGGCAATTCGTCATTTTTCCCGACTGTGTAGGAATGGGCTGCAATTTGACAGGTTGATCGGAAACAAAAAACCGCGCCGAGGGCAATTCGTCATTTTTCCCGACTGTGTAGGAATGGGCTGCAATTTGACAGGTTGATCGGAAACAAAAAACCGCGCCGAGGGCAATTCGTCATTTTTCCCGACTGTGTAGGAATGGGCTGCAATTTGACAGGTTGATCGGAAACAAAAAACCGCGCCGAGGGCAATTCGTCATTTTTCCCGACTGTGTAGGAATGGGCTGCAATTTGACAGGTTGATCGGAAACAAAAAACCGCGCCGAGGGCAATTCGTCATTTTTCCCGACTGTGTAGGAATGGGCTGCAATTTGACAGGTTGATCGGAAACAAAAAACCGCGCCGAGGGCAATTCGTCATTTTTCCCGACTGTGTAGGAATGGGCTGCAATTTGACAGGTTGATCGGAAACAAAAAACCGCGCCGAGGGCAATTCGTCATTTTTCCCGACTGTGTAGGAATGGGCTGCAATTTGACAGGTTGATCGGAAACAAAAAACCGCGCCGAGGGCAATTCGTCATTTTTCCCGACTGTGTAGGAATGGGCTGCAATTTGACAGGTTGATCGGAAACAAAAAACCGCGCCGAGGGCAATTCGTCATTTTTCCCGACTGTGTAGGAATGGGCTGCAATTTGACAGGTTGATCGGAAACAAAAAACCGCGCCGAGGGCAATTCGTCATTTTTCCCGACTGTGTAGGAATGGGCTGCAATTTGACAGGTTGATCGGAAACAAAAAACCGCGCCGAGGGCAATTCGTCATTTTTCCCGACTGTGTAGGAATGGGCTGCAATTTGACAGGTTGATCGGAAACAAAAAACCGCGCCGAGGGCAATTCGTCATTTTTCCCGACTGTGTAGGAATGGGCTGCAATTTGACAGGTTGATCGGAAACAAAAAACCGCGCCGAGGGCAATTCGTCATTTTTCCCGACTGTGTAGGAATGGGCTGCAATTTGACAGGTTGATCGGAAACAAAAAACCGCGCCGAGGGCAATTCGTCATTTTTCCCGACTGTGTAGGAATGGGCTGCAATTTGACAGGTTGATCGGAAACAAAAAACCGCGCCGAGGGCAATTCGTCATTTTTCCCGACTGTGTAGGAATGGGCTGCAATTTGACAGGTTGATCGGAAACAAAAAACCGCGCCGAGGGCAATTCGTCATTTTTCCCGACTGTGTAGGAATGGGCTGCAATTTGACAGGTTGATCGGAAACAAAAAACCGCGCCGAGGGCAATTCGTCATTTTTCCCGACTGTGTAGGAATGGGCTGCAATTTGACAGGTTGATCGGAAACAAAAAACCGCGCCGAGGGCAATTCGTCATTTTTCCCGACTGTGTAGGAATGGGCTGCAATTTGACAGGTTGATCGGAAACAAAAAACCGCGCCGAGGGCAATTCGTCATTTTTCCCGACTGTGTAGGAATGGGCTGCAATTTGACAGGTTGATCGGAAACAAAAAACCGCGCCGAGGGCAATTCGTCATTTTTCCCGACTGTGTAGGAATGGGCTGCAATTTGACAGGTTGATCGGAAACAAAAAACCGCGCCGAGGGCAATTCGTCATTTTTCCCGACTGTGTAGGAATGGGCTGCAATTTGACAGGTTGATCGGAAACAAAAAACCGCGCCGAGGGCAATTCGTCATTTTTCCCGACTGTGTAGGAATGGGCTGCAATTTGACAGGTTGATCGGAAACAAAAAACCGCGCCGAGGGCAATTCGTCATTTTTCCCGACTGTGTAGGAATGGGCTGCAATTTGACAGGTTGATCGGAAACAAAAAACCGCGCCGAGGGCAATTCGTCATTTTTCCCGACTGTGTAGGAATGGGCTGCAATTTGACAGGTTGATCGGAAACAAAAAACCGCGCCGAGGGCAATTCGTCATTTTTCCCGACTGTGTAGGAATGGGCTGCAATTTGACAGGTTGATCGGAAACAAAAAACCGCGCCGAGGGCAATTCGTCATTTTTCCCGACTGTGTAGGAATGGGCTGCAATTTGACAGGTTGATCGGAAACAAAAAACCGCGCCGAGGGCAATTCGTCATTTTTCCCGACTGTGTAGGAATGGGCTGCAATTTGACAGGTTGATCGGAAACAAAAAACCGCGCCGAGGGCAATTCGTCATTTTTCCCGACTGTGTAGGAATGGGCTGCAATTTGACAGGTTGATCGGAAACAAAAAACCGCGCCGAGGGCAATTCGTCATTTTTCCCGACTGTGTAGGAATGGGCTGCAATTTGACAGGTTGATCGGAAACAAAAAACCGCGCCGAGGGCAATTCGTCATTTTTCCCGACTGTGTAGGAATGGGCTGCAATTTGACAGGTTGATCGGAAACAAAAAACCGCGCCGAGGGCAATTCGTCATTTTTCCCGACTGTGTAGGAATGGGCTGCAATTTGACAGGTTGATCGGAAACAAAAAACCGCGCCGAGGGCAATTCGTCATTTTTCCCGACTGTGTAGGAATGGGCTGCAATTTGACAGGTTGATCGGAAACAAAAAACCGCGCCGAGGGCAATTCGTCATTTTTCCCGACTGTGTAGGAATGGGCTGCAATTTGACAGGTTGATCGGAAACAAAAAACCGCGCCGAGGGCAATTCGTCATTTTTCCCGACTGTGTAGGAATGGGCTGCAATTTGACAGGTTGATCGGAAACAAAAAACCGCGCCGAGGGCAATTCGTCATTTTTCCCGACTGTGTAGGAATGGGCTGCAATTTGACAGGTTGATCGGAAACAAAAAACCGCGCCGAGGGCAATTCGTCATTTTTCCCGACTGTGTAGGAATGGGCTGCAATTTGACAGGTTGATCGGAAACAAAAAACCGCGCCGAGGGCAATTCGTCATTTTTCCCGACTGTGTAGGAATGGGCTGCAATTTGACAGGTTGATCGGAAACAAAAAACCGCGCCGAGGGCAATTCGTCATTTTTCCCGACTGTGTAGGAATGGGCTGCAATTTGACAGGTTGATCGGAAACAAAAAACCGCGCCGAGGGCAATTCGTCATTTTTCCCGACTGTGTAGGAATGGGCTGCAATTTGACAGGTTGATCGGAAACAAAAATCGCGCAGGTGGCGATTTTGTCATTTTTCGCGACTGCGTCGGAATGAGCTCAAATTTGACTGGTTGATCGAGAGCAAAAACTGCGCCGTGTGTAATTTCGTCATTTTTCGCGACTGTGTCGAAATTGGCTAAAATTTGATTGGTTGATCCGAAACAAAAATCGTACCGGGGCCATTTCGTCATTTTTCTTGACTGTGTCCGAATTGGCTGAAATTTGGCTGTTTGATCGGAAATAAAAATCGTGCCGACGGCAATTTAGTCATTTTTCTCGACTGTGTCAGAATGGGCTCAAATTTGACAGGTTGATCGGGAACAAAAATAGCACCGGGTGTAATTTCGTCATTTTTCGCGACTGTGTCGGAATTGGGTAAAATTTGACGGGTTGATCGGAAACAAAAATCGCGCCGGGGGCAATTTCGTCATTTTTCTCGACAGTGTCGGAATTGGTTGAAATTTGACTGGTTTAACGGTGACAAAAATCGCGCCGGGTGTAATTTCGTCATTTTTCGCGACAGTATCGGAATTGGCTGAAATTTGACTTGTTGATCGGAAACAAAAACCGCGCCGGGGCAATTTCGTCATTTTTCTCGACTATGTGGAATTGGCTGAAATTTGGCAGTTTGATCAGAAATAAAAGTCATGTAGGGGGCAATTTCGCCATTTTTTTCGACTGTGTCGGAATGGGCTCAAATTTGACAGGTTGATCGGAAACAAAAATCGCGCCGGGGCAATTTTGTCATTTTTCTCAACTGTGTCGGAATTGTCTAAAATTTGACAGGTTGAGCGGAAACAAAAATCACGACGGGGGCAATTTCGTAATTTTCTCGACTGTGTCGGAATTGGCTCAAATTTGACGGGTTGATAGGGAACAAAAATAGCGCAGGGCGTAATTTCGTCATTTTCCGCGACTGTGTCGGAAATGGCTGAAATTTTGCTGTTTGATCGGAAATAAAAATCGCGCCTGCGGCAATTTCGTCATTTTTCTTGACTGTGTCGGAATGGGCTCAAATTTGACATGATTATCGGGAACAAAAATCGCGCCGGGTGTAATTTCGTCATTTTTCGCGAATGTGTCGGAATTGACTAAAATATAACTTGTTGATCGGAAACAAAAACCGCGCCGGGGGTAATTTCGTTATTTTTCTCGACTGTGTCGGAATTTGCTGAAATTTGGCAGTTTGATCCGAGATAAAAATCGCGCCGGGGGCAATTTCGTCATTTTTCTCGACTGTGTCGTAATGGGTTCAAATTTGACAGGTTTATCGTGAACAAAAATCGCGCCGGGTGTAATTTCGTTAATTTTGGCGACAGTGTCGGAATTGGCTGAAATTTGACAGGTTGATCGGAAACAAAAATCGCGCCGGGGGCAATTTCGTTATTTTTCTCGACTGTGTCGGAATTGGCTAAAATTTGACAGGTTGATCGGTAACAAAAATCGCGCCGGGGGCAATTTCGTCATTTTTCTCGACTGTGTC
>NW_019260718.1:4455-5582 GCF_002742605.1 Olea europaea var. sylvestris | reverse complement strand
GTGTAATTTCGTCATTTTCCGCGACTGTGTCGGAATTGGCTAAAATTTGACTGTTTGATCGGAAACAAAAACCTCGCCGGGGGCTATTTCGTCATTTTTGTAAACTGTGTCGAAATTGGCAGAAATTTTCCAGTTTCATCTGAAATAAAAATCGAGAGGGGGCAATTTCGTCATTTTTCTCGATTGTGTCGGAATTGACTGAAATTTGGCAGTTTGATCTGAAATAAAAATCGCGCCGGGGGCAATTTCGTCATTTTTCTCGACTGTGTCGGAATGGGCTCAAATTTGACCGAACGATCGGAAACAAAGATCGCGCCAGGTGTAATTTTGTCATTTTTCGCGACTGTGTCGGAATTGGCTAAAATTTGATTGGTTGATCGGAAACAAAAATCGCGCCGGGGGCAATTTCGTCATTTTTCGCGACTGTGTCGGAATTGACTAAAATTTGACTGGTTGATCGGAAACAAAAATCGCGCCGGGGCCTATTTCGTCGTTTTTCTCGACTGTGTCGGAATTGCCTGAAATTTGACAGGTTTATCGGGGACAAAAATCGCGCCGGGTGTAATTTCGTTATTTTTCGCGACTGTGTCGCAATTGACTAAAATTTGAATTGTTGACCAGAAACAAAAACCGCGCCAGGGGTAATTTCGTCATTTTTCTCGACTGTGTCGGAATTGGCTGAAATTTGACAGGTTTATCGGGGACAAAAATCGCGCCGGCTGTAATTTCGTCATTTTTCGCGACTGTGTCGGAATTGACTAAAATTTGACTTGTTGATCGGAAACAAAAATCGCGCCGGGGGTAATTTCGTCATTTTTCTCGATTGTGTCGGAATTGGCTGAAATTTGGCAGTATGATCTGAAATAAAAATCGCGCCGTGGGCAATTTCGTCATTTTTCTCGATTGTGTCGGAATTGGCTGAAATTTGACAGTTTGATCTGAAATAAAAATCGCGTCGGGGACAATTTCGTCATTTTTCTCGATTGTGTCGGAATGGGCTCAAATTTGACCGAATGATCGGAAACAAAGATCGCGCCGGGTGTAATTTCGTCATTTTTTGAGACTGTGTCGGAATTCGCTAAAATTTGATTGGTTGATCGGAAACAAAAATCGCGCCGAGGGCAATT
>NW_019260718.1:0-4415 GCF_002742605.1 Olea europaea var. sylvestris | reverse complement strand
GGGCAATTTCGTCATTTTTCTCGACTGTGTCGGAATTGGCTAAAATTTGACAGGTTGATCGGAAACAAAAATCGCGCAGGGGCAATTTTGTCATTTTTCTCAAATGTGTCGGAATTGGCTAAAATTTGACAGGTTGATCGGAAACAAAAATCGCGCAGGGGCAATTTTGTCATTTTTCTCAAATGTGTCGGAATTGGCTAAAATTTGACAGGTTGATCGGAAACAAAAATCGCGACGGGGGTAATTTCGTAATTTTCTCGACTGTGTCGGAATGGGGTCAAATTTGACAGGTTGATAGGGAACAAAAATAGCGCAGGGCGTAATTTCGTCATTTTCCGCGACTGTGTCGGAATTGGCTAAAATTTAACTGGTTGATCGGAGACAAAAATCGCGCCGGGGGCAATTTCGTCATTTTTCTCGACTGTGTCCGAATTGGCTGAAATTTGGCTGTTTGATCGGAAATAAAAATCGTGCCGACGGCAATTTAGTAATTTTTCTCGACTGTGTCGGAGTGGGCTAAATTTGACAGGTTGATCGGGAACAAAAATAGCACCGGGTGTAATTTCGTTATTTTTCGCGACTATGTCGGAATTGGCTAAAATTTGACGGGTTTAACGGTGACAAAAATCGCGCCGGGTGTAATTTCGTCATTTTTCGCGACAGTGTCGGAATTGGCTGAAATTTGACTTGTTGATCGGAAACAAAAATCGCGCCGGGGGTAATTTCGTCATTTTTCTCGACTGTGTCGGAATTAGCTGAAATTTGGCAGTTTGATCCGAGATAAAAATCGCGCCGGGGCAATTTCGTCATTTTTCTCGACTGTGTCGTAATGGGATCAAATTTGACAGGTTTATCGGGAACAAAAATCGCGCCGGGTGTAATTTCGTCATTTTTCGCGACTGTGTCGGAATTGACTAAAATTTGACTTGTTGATCGGAAACAAAAATCGCGCCGGGGGATATTTCGTCATTTTTCTCGACTGTGTCGGAATTGGCTGAAATTTGGCAGTTTGATCTGAAATAAAAATCGTGCCGGGGGCAATTTCGTCATTTTTCTCGATTGTGTCGGAATGGGCTCAAATTTGACCTAATTATCGGAAACAAAGATCGCGCCGAGTGTAATTTCGTCATATTTCGAGACTGTGTCGGAATTCGCTAAAATTTGATTGGTTGATCGGAAACAAAAATCGCGCCGGGGGCAATTTCGTCATTTTTCTCGACTGTGTCGGAATTGGCTGAAATTTGGCAGTTTGATCTGAGATAAAAATCGCGCCGTGGGCAATTTCGTCATTTTTCTCGACTGTGTCGGAATGGGCTCAAATTTGACAGGTTTATCGTGAACAAAAACCGCGCCGGGGGTAATTTCGTCATTTTTCGCTACCGTGTTGGAATTGACTAAAATTTGACTTGTCGATCGAAAACAAAAACCGCGCCGAAGGCAATTTCGTCATTTTTCTCGACTGTGTCGGAATTGGCTGAAATTTGGAAGTTTGAACGGATATAAAAATTGCGCCGACGGCAATTTCATCATTTTTCGTGACTGTGTCGGAATTGAAATTTGACAGGTTGATCGGAAACAAAAATCGCGCCGGGGGTAATTTCGTCATTTTTCTCGACTGTGTCGGAATGGGCTCAAATTTGACTGGTTGATCGGGAACAAAAATATCACCGGGTGTAATTTCGTCATTTTCCGCGACTGTGTCGGAATTGGCTTAAATTTGACTGGTTGATCGGAAACAAAAATCGCGCCGGGGGCAATTTCGTCATTTTTCTCGACTGCGTTGGAATTGGCTGAAATTTGAAAGGTTTATCGGGGACAAAAATCGCGCCCGGTGTAATTTCGTCAATTTTGGCGACAGTGTCGGAATTGGCTGAAATTTGACAGGTTGATCGGAAACAAAAATCGCGCCGGAGGCAATTTCGTCATTTTTCGCGACTGTGTCGGAATTGGCTAAAATTTGACTGTTTGATCGGAAACAAAAACCTCGACGGGGGCAATTTCGTCATTTTTCTAGACTGTGTCGGAATTGGCTGAAATTTTCCAGTTTCATCTGAAATAAAAATCGCGCCGGGGGCAATTTCGTCATTGTTCTCGACTGTGTCGGAATGGGCTCAAATCTGACCGAACGATCGGAAACAAAGATCTCGTCGGGTGTAATTTTGTCATTTTTCGCGACTGTGTCGGAATTGGCTAAAATTTGATTGGTTGATCGGAAACAAAAATCGCGCCGGAGGCAATTTCGTCATTTTTCGCGACTGTGTCGGAATTGACTAAAATTTGACTGGTTGATCGGAAACAAAAATCGCTCCGGGGGCAATTTCGTCATTTTTCTCGACTGTGTCGGAATTGGCTGAAATTTGACAGGTTTATCGGGGACAAAAATCGCGCCGGTTGTAATTTCGTCATTTTTCGCGACTGTGTCTGAATTGACTAAAATTTGACTTGTTGATCGGAAACAAAAATCGCGCCGGGGGCAATTTCGTCATTTTTCTCGACTGTGCCGGAATTGGCTGAAATTTGACAGGTTTATCGGGGAGAAAAATCGCGCCGGGTATAATTTCGTCATTTTTCGAGACTGTGTCGGAATTGACTAAAATTTGATTTGTTGATCGGAAACAAAAACCGCGCCGGGGGTAATTTCGTCATTTTTCTCGACTGTGTCGGAATTGGCTGAAATTTGATAGGTTTATCGGGGACAAATCGCGCCGAGTGTAATTTTGTCATTCTCCGCGACTGTGTCAGAATTGGCTGAAAATTGACTTGTTGATCGGAAACAAAAACCGCGCCGGGGGCAATTTCGTCATTTTTCTCGACTGTGTCGGAATTGGCTAAAATTTGGCAGTTTGATCTGAAATAAAAATCGCGCCGTGGGCAATTTCATCATTTTTCTCGATTGTGTCGGAATGGGCTCAAATTTTACAGGATGATCGGGAACGAAAACCGCGCCATGGGAAATTTCGTCATTTTTCTAGGCTGTGTCGGAATTGGCTGAAATTTGACAGTTCGATCGGAAATAAAATTTGCGTCGGCGGCAATTTCGTCATTTTTCTCGACTGCGACGGAATGGGCTCAAATTTGACAGGTTTATCGGGAACAAAAATCGCGCCTGGGGCAATTTCGTCATTTTTCTCGACTGTGTCGGAATTGACTAAAATTTGACTTGTTGATCGGAAACAAAAACCTCGCCGGGGGCAATTTCGTCATTTTTCTCGATTGTGTCGGAATTGGCTGAAATTTGGCAGTTTGATCTGAAATAAAAATCGCGCCGAGGGCAATTTCTTCATTTTTCGCGACTGTGTCGGAATTGACTAAAATTTGAATGGTTGATCGGAAACAAAAAATCGCGCCGGGGGTAATTTCGTCATTTTTCTCAACTGTGTCGGAATTGGCTGAAATTTGACAGGTTTATCAGGGAAAAATCGCGCCGGGTGTAATTTCTTCATTTTCCGCGACTGTGTCGGAATTGGCTGAAATTTGACTTGTTGATCGGAAACAAAAACCGCGCCGGGGGCAATTTCATCATTTTTCTCGACTGTGTCGAAATTGGCTGAAATTTGACAGTTTGATCTGAAATAAAAATCGCGTCGGGGGCAATTTCGTCATTTTTCTCGACTGTGTCGGAATGGGCTCAAATTTGACAGGATGATTCGGAACAAAAACCGCGCCGGGTGTAATTTCGTCATTTTTCGCGACTGTGTCAGAATGGGCTAAAATTTGACAGGTTGATCGGAAACAAAAATCGCGCCGGGGGCAATTTCGTCATTTTTCTCGACTGTGTCGGAATTGGCTGAAATTTGACAGGTCTATTGGGGACAAAATCGCGCCGGGTGTAATTTCGTCATTTTTCGCGACTATGTCGGAATTGAATAAAATTTGACTTGTTGATCGGAAACAAAAACCGCGCCGGGGGCAATTTCGTCATTTTTCTCGACTGTGTCGGAATTGGCTGAAATTTGACAGGTTTATCGAGGACAAAAATCGCGCCGGGTGTAATTTCGTCATATTCCGCGACTGTGTCGGAATTGGCTGAAATTTGACTTGTTGATCGGAAACAAAAACCGCGCCGGGGGCAATTTCGTCATTTTTCTCGACTGTGTTGGAATTGGCTGAAATTTGGCAGTTTGATCTGAAATAAAAATCGCGCTGGGGGCAATTTCATCATTTTTCTCGACTGTGTCGGAATGGGCTCAAATTTGACAGGATGATCGGGAACAAAAACCGCGCCGGGTGTACTGTCGTCATTTTTCGCGACTGTGTCGGAATGGGCTAAAATTTGACAGGTTGATCGGAAACAGAAACCGCGCCGGGGGAAATTTCGTCATTTTTCTAGACTGTCGGAATTGGCTGAAATTTGGCAGTTCGATCGGAAATAAAAATTGCGTCGACGGCAATTTCGTCATTTTTCTCGACTGTGT
>NW_019260717.1:0-1035 GCF_002742605.1 Olea europaea var. sylvestris | reverse complement strand
CTCAAACGTCATGATAAAATTGAGAGTTCAATCCAATACGGTCGCTACATTTTCGAAAAGTACATATGGGCCCAAAACGGACATCGTCTGCAAAATTTACCCTCAATTCTTCGAACGTCGGCAATCCAAATACGCAAATGCACGTTCTTCAAAAAATGGCTTAAATCCCTCATACGTCATGATGAAGCAGTGAGTTCAATCCAAAACGGTCGCTACATTTTCGAAAAGTACTTATGGGCCTAAAACGGACACCGTCTGCAAAAGTCACGCTCAATTCTTCGAATGTCGGCAATCCAAGCGTTGTAAATATGCAAGTGTTCGATCTTCAAAAAATGGTCGAAATCCCTCAAACGTCATGACGAAGTTGTGAGTTCAATCCAAAACGGTTGCTACATTTCTGAAAAGTACTTATGAGCCCAAAACGGATACCGTTCGCAAAAGTTACGCTCAATTCTTCGCATTCCAACAATCCAAATACGCAAGTGCTCGTTCTTCGAAAAATAGCCACAATCCCTCATACGTCATGACGAAGCGGTGATTTCAATCCAAAACGATCGCTACATTTTTGAAATGTACTTATGGGCCCAAAACGGACACCGTCTGCAAAAGTTACGCGTAATTCTTCGCATGCCGACAAGCCAAATGCGCAAGTGCTCGTTCTTCGAAAAATGGCCGTAATCCCTCATACGTCATGACGAAGTGGTGAGTTCAATCCAAAACGGTCGCTACATTTCTGAAAAGTTCTTATGGGCCCAAAATGGACACCGTCTGCAAAAGTTACGCTCAATTCATCGCATACCGACAATCCAAATAAGCAAGTGCTCATTTTTCGAAAAATGGTCATAATCCCTCATACATCATGACGAAGCGGTGAGTTCAATCCAAAATGGTCGCTACATTTCCAAAAAGTACTTATGGGCCCAAAAGCGGACACCGTCTGCAAAAGTCACGCTCAATTCTTCGAACGTCGAAAATCCAAGCATTGTAAATATCCAAGTGCTCGATCTTCAAAAAATGGTCGAAATCCCTCAAACG
>NW_019260716.1:0-1035 GCF_002742605.1 Olea europaea var. sylvestris | reverse complement strand
CCTCGTACGTCACGACGAAGTGGTGAGTTCAATCTAAAACGGTCGCTACAATTCCAAAAAGTACTTATGGGCCCAAAACGGACGCCGTGTGTAAAAGTTACGCTGAATTCTTCGTCCGTCGACTCTCCAAGCGTTCCAAATATACAAGCACTCATTCCTTTGAAAAATGACCAAAATCACTCGTACGTCACGATGAAGTGGTGAGTTCAATCCAAAATGGTTGCTACATTTCCAAAAAGTACTTATGGGCCCAAAACGGACACCGTGTGCAAAAGTTACGCTCAATTCTTCGTACGGCGACAATCCAACCATTCCAAATATGCAAGTGCTCATTCTTTCAAAAAATTGCCGAAATCCCTCATACGTCACGATGAAATGGTGAGTTCAATCCAAAACGGTCGCTACATTTCCAAAAAGTTCTTATGCGCCCAAAATGGACACCGTGTGCAAAAGTTACGCTCAATTCTTCGTACGCCGACTCTCCGAGCGTTCTAAATATACAAGTGTTCATTCCTTTGAAAAATGGCCAAAATCCCTCGTACGTCACGATGAAGTTATGTGTTCAATCCAAAATGATCGCTACATTTCAAAAAAGTACTTATGGGCCCAAAACGGACACGTGTGCAAAAGTTACGCTCAATTCTTCGTACGCCGACTCTCCGAGCGTTCTAAATATACAAGTGTTCATTCCTTTGAAAAATGGCCAAAATCACTCGTACGTCATGACGAAGTGGTGAGTTCAATCCAAAAAGGTCGCTACATTTCCAAAAAGTTCTTGTGGGCCCAAAATGGACACCGTGTTCAAAAGTTACGCTCAATTCTTTATCCGCCGACTCTCCAAGCGTTCTAAATATACAAGGGCTCATTCCTTCCAAAAATGGCCAAAATCACTCGTACGTCATGACGAAGTGGTGAGTTCAATCCAAAATGGTCTCAACATTTCTAAAAAGTTCTTATGGGCCCGAAACGGACACCGTGTGCAAAAGTTACGCTCAATTCTTCGTACGCCGACTCTCCAAGCGTTCAAAATATGCA
>NW_019260715.1:0-1035 GCF_002742605.1 Olea europaea var. sylvestris | reverse complement strand
ATCCAAGCATTCCAAATATGCAAGTGCTCATTCTTTCGAAAAATGGCCGAAATCCCTTATACGTCACGACGAAGTTGTGAGTTAAATTCAAAACGATCGCTACATTTCCAAAAAGTACTTACGGGCCCAAAATGGACACCGTGTGCAAAAGTTACGCTCAATTCTTAGAACGCCGACAATCCAAGCGTTCCAAATATGCAAGTGCTCATTATTTCCAAAAATGCCCGATATCCCTTATACGTCACGACGAAGTTGTGTGTTTAATCCAAAACGATCGCTTCATTTCTAAAAAGTACTTATGGGCCCAAAACGGACACCGTGTGCAAAAGTTACGCTCAATTCTTCGGACGCCGACAATCCTAGCGTTCCAAATATGCAAGTGCTCATTATTTTGAAAAATGCCCAAAATCCCTTATACGTCACGACGAAGTTGTGAGTTCAATCCGAAACGATCGTTACATTTCCAAAAAGTACTTTTGGGCCCAAAACGGACACCGTGTGCAAAAGCTACGCTCAATTCTTCGAACGCCGACAATCCAAGCGTTCCAAATATGCAAGTGCTCATTATTTCGAAAAATGTCCGAAATCCCTTATACGTCACGACGAAGTTGGGTGTTCAATCCAAAACGGTCTCTACATTTCCAAAAAGTACTTATGGGCCCGAAACTAATACCGTGTGCAAAAGTTACACTCAATTCTTCGAACGCCGACAATCCAAGCGTTCCAAATATGCAAGTCCTCATTATTTCGAAAAATGCCCAAAATCCCTTATACGTCACGACGAAGTTGTGTGTTCAATCCAAACCGGTCGCTACATTTCCAAAAAGTACTTATGGGCCCGAAACTGACACCGTGTGCAAAAGTTACGCTCAATTCTTCGAACGCCGACAAACCAAGCATTCCAAATATGCAAGTGCTCATTGTTTCGAAAAATGGCCGAAATCCCTTATATTTCACGACGAAGTGGTGAGTTCAATCCAAAACGATCGCTACATTTCCAAAAAGTACTTATGGGCCCAAAACGGACACCGTGTG
>NW_019260714.1:0-1036 GCF_002742605.1 Olea europaea var. sylvestris | reverse complement strand
ATAACAACAAGAATACACTTACATCATAGATGTGCCAAGCTGATTTAGTTAGTATATCTTCAAGCCACTTTTTAGCCTTTGAAGCTGTCTTCTCCTCAATCTTGTATCTATCTCTGAAAAATAAAAAAGTGAAATGTTACAAAAAAGCATAGATGATCTCATATATATTTTAACAAAATCATATAAGTATTTACTCTGGCTTAAAGGATTTGAACCATTCATCGAACGTTTTGTGCTTCACCAAGTCGACATCGCGAAAGAGATTGGAAAACGTCCCGTGCACGAGCATCCTTCTCTATGCCTCAGCAGTGAAGGGGGAAATGATGTATTGTGATGAAAATATCAGCCTCTTATTGATGACCAATTTCGGTATGTCAGTAGCACGCTTCTTCCCCTTCCTTATCTTTATCACCCCCTCCTGTATAAAGATGACATCCTCCATCGTGTCTGGGGTCCTCTTCTCCTCTGTCACTTCCTTCTCCTGTACTCCCTCCACCATATCCCCTCTTGTGCCACACCCCCTTTTTGAATCCCGTTCACCACCTCCTTAGGCACCCCTCATCGCCTCCTTTTGCAACCCCCTCCGACGCCTCCATTGGGGCCACACCCTCTGTTGTACATGAAAAAAAAGACTCGAATGTAGCATCTGATGGCCAAGACGAATTATCATACCCTATATGACGATCTTCTTCATCATCTCCTTACCACTGAGAACTACCTCCGTTACCCTCTCCATCCAGAGAATCGTTAATCCATCTATCATTCCTCCCATCTCGAGAGCCATCAATACCCGTAGGCCTACTATGTCACATTGTATTGCTACGACCTCAACATGAATGTCTACAACCCGACTCGTAGTATCGTGACATCATGTCGTAACTCTGTTACGTCACCTTTCATCTTCCTTATAAATGTAGTCAGAAGTTCAAACAAATTATCGATAGAAGCTCCAAGACTACTTGCAGGAGATGTACGTGGGAGATGTCTAAATGCCGAAGAAGGTAATCTTATATGTGGAGGTAACCTCCTAGGGAAA
>NW_019260713.1:0-1036 GCF_002742605.1 Olea europaea var. sylvestris | reverse complement strand
GGGATTTTGGCCATTTTTCAAAAGAATGAGCGCTTGTACATTTAGAAGGCTTGGAGAGTCGGCGGACGAAGAATTGAGCGTAATTTTGCACACAGTGTCCATTTTGGGCCCGTAAGTACTTTTTGGAAATGTTGCGACCGTTTTGGATTGAACACACAACTTCATCGTGACATACGAGGGATTTTGTCCATTTTTCGAAAGAAAGAGCACTTGCATATTTAGAACGCTTGGAGAGTCGACGGACGAAGAATTGAGCGTCACTTTTGCACACGGTGTCCATTTTGGGCCCATAAGTACTTTTTGGAAATGTAGCGACCGTTTTGGATTGAACTCACCACTTCGTCGTGACGTATGGAGGAGTTCAGCCATTTTTCGAAAGAATGGGCACTTGCATATTTGGAACGCTAGGATTGTGGGCGTATAAAGAATTGAGCGTAACTTTTGCACACGGTGTCCGTTTTGGGCCCATAAGTACTTTTTGGAAATGTAGCGACCGTTTTGGATTGAACTCCCCACTTCGTCGTGACGTACGAGGGATTTTGGCCATTTTTCAAAAGAATGAGCGCTTGTACATTTAGAAGGCTTGGAGAGTCTGCGGATGAAAAATTGAGCGTAACTTTTGCACAAAATGTCCATTTTGGGCCCGTAAGTACTTTTTGGAAATGTAGCGACCGTTTTGGATTGAACACACCACTTCATCATGACGTACGAGGGATTTTGGCCATTTTTCGAAAGAATGAGCACTTGCACATTTAGAACGCTTGGAGAGTCGGCGGACAAAGAATTGAGCGTAACTTTTGCACACGGTGTCCATTTTGGGCACATAAGTACTTTTTGGAAATGTAGCAACCGTTTTGGATTGAACTCACCACTTTGTCGTGACGTATGAGGGATTTCGACAATTTTTCAAAAGAATGAGCACTTGCATATTTGGATCGCTTGGATTGTCGGCCTATGAAGAATTGAGCGTAACTTTTGCACACGGAATCCGTTTTGGGCCCATAAGAACTTTTTGGAAATGTATCGACCATTTTGG
>NW_019260712.1:0-1036 GCF_002742605.1 Olea europaea var. sylvestris | reverse complement strand
CATAAAGGCCAATAACTCTCTTTACACTCGAAAGCTCACTTGGCCATTGATATGGACACTTGGATAACAGAACCCCTCCTGCTACAAAATCTACCACTAACCGTGTTTGAGCATTCAACCCATAGAAGAAGAGTTTGATTTGCACCCAATCCTGATAACCATGCTAAGGGCATCTTCTAAGCACATATTTGAATCTCTCCCAAGCTTCATACAATGGCTCGAAGTCTGACTGTCTGAACTGCCCAATTTCACTCCTCAATTGCATTACCTTCGAAAGTGGGAATAATTTCATAAGAAACTTCTGAGCTAATTCCTCCCTTGTTGTGATGGATCCATATGGCAGAAATTGGAACCATGCTTTACCTTTTCTCTTAAGGAGAATGAAATTAAGCAGAGTCTAGTAGCGTCTTTAGTAACACCATTCATCTTGACAGTGTCACAAATTTCCAGAAATTACCCCAAATGAGCCTTTGAATCTTCTATTATACCTCCTCCAAACTGATTCTGCTGCACCATGTGTATTAGCTTTGGCTTTAGCTCAAAATTGTTTGTAGCAATAGCTAGGCGTGCGATACCGGAGTAATTGTTATGTACAACTAGTTTGATGTAGTCATGAATAGCTCTTTGTTGATTGTTATCATTAGCTATTCTTGCATACTGTTCTTCCATTACTTCACGTTCATCTCTCTGTATACCCCTTAGAATGTGAAATATGCATTCTGGTTTAGGATCAACGGATAGTATCTCAAGATTTCTCTTTCTTCGCATAAACAGCTGAAAATAAAAACAAAGAGGCTATTGGAAATAGAAATAAAATGAATAAAAATTAACGTGAAAATAAAAATCAAAATTAAAATGAAAGCTAATTGATAATAAAATCAATTGAATTCAAATGAATCAATCCCCAACAACGGCGCCAAAAACTTGACACGCGTTTTATGCAACGTGATTTATACTACAAATGTACAGTGCCAAGTTTCGTAATAATCAGAGTAAGAGCATCGAACCCATAGGGATTGATGTTTAAATCCTATTG
>NW_019260711.1:0-1036 GCF_002742605.1 Olea europaea var. sylvestris | reverse complement strand
GTCGGCGTACGAAGAAATGAGCGTAACTTTTGCACACGGTGATCGTTTTGGGCCCATAAGTACTTTTTGAAAATGTAGTGACCGTTTTGGATTGAACTCACAAATTCATCATGACGTACGAGGGATTTTGGCGATTTTTCGAAAGAATTAGCACCTGCATATTTAGAATGCTTGGAGAGTCGACGGACGAAGAATTGAGCGTAACTTTTATGCACGGTGTCCGTTTTGGGCGCATAAGAACTTTTTTGAAATGTAGCGACCGTTTTGGGTTGAACTCACCACTTCATCGCGATGTATGAGGGATTTCGGCCATTTTTCGAAAGAATGAGCACTTGCATATTTGGAACGCTTGGATTGTCGGCGTACGAAGAATTGAGCGTAACTTTTGCACACGGTGTCCATTTTGGGCCCAGAAGAACTTTTTGGAAATGTAGCGAACGTTTTGGATTGAACTCACCACTTCGCCGTGACGTATGATAGATTTCGGCCATTATTCAAAAGAATGAGTACTTACATATTTGGAACGCTTGGATTGTCGGCGTACGAAGAATTGAGTATAACTTTTGCACACGGTATTCATTTTGGGCCCATAAGTAGTTTTGGAAATGTAGCGACCGTTTTGGATTGAACTCACCACTTCATCGTGACGTATGAGGGATTTCGGCCATTTTTCGAAAGAATGAGTACTTCCATTTTTGGAACGCTTGGATTGTCGACGTACGAAGAATTGAGCGTAACTTTTGCACACGGTGTCCGTTTTGGGCCCATAAGAACTTTTCGGAAATGTACCGACCGTACTTGCATTTTTGGAACGCTTGGATTGTCGGCGTACGGAGAATTGAGCGTAACTTTTGCACACGGTGTCTATTTTGGGCCCATAAGAACTTTTCGGAAATGTACCGTCCGTTTTGGATTGAACTCACCACTTCGTCGTGGTGTATGAGGGATTTCAACCATTTTTTGAAAGAATGAGTACTTACATTTTTCGAACGCTTGGATTGTCGGCGTACGAAGAATTGAGCGTAACTTTTGCACA
>NW_019260710.1:0-1036 GCF_002742605.1 Olea europaea var. sylvestris | reverse complement strand
TCTGTCAAATTTTTGCCCATTCCAACACCGTCTCGAAAAATGACGAAATTACCCCCGGCGCTATTTTGGTTTCCCATCAATCAATCAAATTTTAGCCCATTCCGACACCGTCGCGAAAAATGACTAAATTGCCCAACGCGCGATTTTTGTTTCCGATCAATCTGTAAAATTTTCGTCCATTCCGACATCGTCGCGAAAAATGACGAAATTGCCCCCGGCGCTATATTTGTTTCCGATTAATCTGTCAAATTTGAGCCTATTTTGACACCGTCGCAAAAAATGACGAAATTGCCCCCGGCACGATTTTTATTTCCGATCAATCTGTCAAATTTTTGCCCATTCCAACACCGTCGCTAAAAATGACGAAATTGCCCCCGGCGCTATTTTGGTTTCCCATCAATCAGTCAAATTTTAGCCCATTTCGACACCGTCGCGAAAAATGACGAAATTGCCCCCTGCGCGATTACTGTTTCCGATCAACCTATCAAATTTTAGCCCATTCCGACAGCGCCGCAAAAAATGACGAAATTGCCCCCGCACGATTTTTGCTTCCGATCAATCAGTCAAATTTAAGCTGATTCAGACACCGTCGCAAAAGATGACGAGATTGCCCCCGGCGCTATTTTTCTTTAAGACTAATCTGTCAAATTTTAGCCGATTCCGACACCGTCGCGAAAAATGACGAAATTGCCCCCGGCGCGATTTTTGTTTCCGATCAATCTGTCAAATTTTAGCCGATTCCGACACCGTCGCGAAAAATGACGAAATTGCCCCCGGCGCGATTTTTGTTTCCGATCAATCAGTCAAATTTTAGTCCATTCCGACACCGTTGCGAAAAATGACGAATTTACCCCCGACGCGATTTTTATTTTCGATCAATCAGTCAAATTTTAGCCCATTCCGACACCGTCGCCAAAATGACGAAATTGCCCCCTACGCGATTATTGTTTTCAATCAACCTATCAAATTTTAGCCCATTCCGACAACGCCACGAAAAATGACGAAATTGCCCCCCGCACGATTTTTGCTTCCGATC
>NW_019260709.1:0-1036 GCF_002742605.1 Olea europaea var. sylvestris | reverse complement strand
CTTTTGCACACGGTGTCCGTTTTGGGCCCATAAGTACTTTTTCGAAATGTAGCGACCCTTTCGTATTGAACTCACAACTTCGTTGTGACCTATGAGGGATTTCGGCCATTTTTCGTAAGAATGAGCAATTTTTTGATTGGAAGGCTTGGATGGTCGGGTTACGAAGAATTGAGCGTAACTTTTGCACACGGTGTCCGTTTTG
This sequence comes from Olea europaea var. sylvestris, assembly GCF_002742605.1. Lineage (NCBI taxonomy): Eukaryota > Viridiplantae > Streptophyta > Magnoliopsida > Lamiales > Oleaceae > Olea > Olea europaea. Next base: position 834 of record NW_019260709.1, on the reverse strand, counting down.
GGCCCATAAGTACTTTTTCAAAATGTAGCGACCCTTTCGGATTGAACTCACAACTTCATCGTGACCTATGAGGGATTACGACCATTTTTTGAAAGAATGACCAGTTTTAAGTTCGGAAGGCTTGGATAGTCGGCGTACGAAGAATTGAGCGTAGCTTTGGCACACGTTGTCCATTTTGGGCCCATAAGTACTTTTTCGAAATGTAGCGACCCTTTCGGATTGAACTCACAACTTCATCGTGACCTATGAGGGATTACGACCATTTTTTGAAAGAATGACCAGTTTTAAGTTCGGAAGGCTTGGATAGTCGGCGTACGAAGAATTGAGCGTAGCTTTGGCACACGTTGTCCATTTTGGGCCCATAAGTACTTTTTCGAAATGTAGCGACCCTTTCGGATTGAACTCACAACTACGTCGTTATCTATGAGGGATTTCGGCCATTTCTCGAAAGAATGAGCAATTTTAGGTCTGGAAGTCTTACGAAGAATTGAGCGTAACTTTTGCACACGGTGTCCGTTTTGGGCCCATAAATACTTTTTAGAAATGTAGCGACCCTTTCGGATTGAACACACAACTTCGTCGTGACCTATGAGGGATTTCGACCATTTTTCGAAAGAATGAGCAATTTTATGTTTGGAAGGCTTGGATAGTCGGCGTACAAAGAATTGAGCGTAACTTTTGCACACGGTATCCGTTTTGGGCCCATAAGTACTTTTTCGAAATGTATCAACCCGTTCGGATTGAACTCACCACTTCGTCGTGACCTATGAGGGATTTCGACCATTTTTCGAAAGAACGAGCAATTTTATGTCTGGAAGGCTTGGATGGTCGGCG
>NW_019260708.1:0-1036 GCF_002742605.1 Olea europaea var. sylvestris | reverse complement strand
TCTGTCTCTCTCACTGTACTTCTGAAACCTTCCCTCTCTCCATTTTACAGTTGTTTCAGTTCTCGACATCAATGGAATCAGCTACGCTTTCGCAGATTGGACTGGCGGGCCTGGCAGTAATGGGTCAGAACCTGGCCCTCAACATAGCCGAGAAGGGCTTCCCCATTTCAGTCTACAACCGGACAACCTCTAAGGTCGATGAGACTGTGGATCGAGCCCAACGGGAAGGTGGGCTCCCGCTTTTCGGCCAGTACAGCCCTAAAGAATTCGTTTTGTCCATCAAAAAGCCCAGGTCTATAATCATCCTAGTCAAAGCCGGAACTCCGGTTGATCAGACAATTGCCGCTTTATCGGCCCACATGGATCCTGGAGACACGATTGTCGACGGAGGTAACGAGTGGTACGAGAATACAGAGAGGCGTATGTCGGAAGCCTCTACAAAAGGGCTTCTGTATTTAGGAATGGGTGTTTCGGGTGGTGAGGATGGGGCCCGGAATGGGCCCTCGTTGATGCCTGGAGGATCACATACGGCTTATTTGAATATACATCATATTTTGGATAAGGTAGCGGCGCAGGTGGATGATGGGCCTTGTGTCACTTATATAGGTGAAGGGGGGTCCGGGAATTTTGTGAAAATGGTGCATAATGGGATTGAGTATGGTGATATGCAGCTGATTTCTGAGGCTTATGATGTTTTGAAGAACGTTGGTGGTTTTAGTAATGATGAATTGGCAGAGATTTTTACTGAGTGGAATCGTGGGGAGTTGGAGAGTTTCTTGATTGAGATTACTTCAGATATTTTCCGGGTTGAGGATGAACAGACTGGAAATGGCCATTTGGTAGATAAGATTTTGGATAAAACTGGGATGAAAGGCACTGGGAAATGGACTGTTCAGCAGGCTGCTGAGCTGTCCATTGCAGCACCCACTATTGCGGCTTCGCTAGATTCTAGATACATGAGTGGGTTGAAGGAAGAGAGGGAGGAGGCATCGGAAATTTTTAAGAAGGAAGGGTTGAATGAGGACATTAACAATGC
>NW_019260707.1:19151-37749 GCF_002742605.1 Olea europaea var. sylvestris | reverse complement strand
AGGAAAATCGACAACCAAAAAAAAAAAAAAAAAACATGAACAACCATTGAGTTTCTTCCAAACTATCAGGCTGTTGATAAAATATTAAATTCATTTGTAAGTTTTAATAAATTTTACAATTTTTGTTGGTTAATACTAGAAACTATTTTTTATTTATTTATTAAAACTTATTGGAATATGATATGATGATGTACACGAACTGTTACTTATAAAACAAGATATATGTTGTGCAGCCATTTTCGAGAGCTTTTGTTCATGAGCATGTACATTAGCTTGGTGATATACCACGTGTGATTAGCTACATGAGCATAGTTTGGGAATTTCAGCTAGAAAAGGTAAATGATGTAGTGTATTTTTTCTTTCGTCTGCAAGCATTTCTTTGACCACCACGTGCTTGAAATTTTTTCTTCTTATTTATTTATTTATTTATTTTTTTTTAGTGAGAATTCAACATTTGAGGTTATGATCTTCCATTTGTTGGCTATCAAAGTTTCGTATGAGGACATCTGAGAGGATGGCGAAGAAACTTCCTCTCTTGGCAATACTTGAGTTCAAGTTAAGCTCGAATCAATGCTTGATACTTATAAAAAGGTAATAAGTTCTGATTTTTCTTGTGGTGCATTATCCTTTCTAAAGTATGTCACATTTATCAGCCATCTTGACTTGGGCATTACTTCCATGTAACAATTTCCTGTGAAGTTGCAGTACATGCCATGCAAGTTTGAGAGGAGACAATTGTCGAGATTTGGGGAAGCGTCCAACTCGAAGATGTCTCAAGTACCTTGTCGAACATTTCTTTCAATCTTAGAGGAAAGTTGCTTCATAGTGGGGTGGGAAAAATATGCACGGGCTAAAATATGAGTATTGAGGATACATATGTTTTCTAGTACTCAGCATGGATATGTACTGTATTGCTTGGAACTCCTAGCAGGTAACTAATTAAATACTTTTGCAAGACATTGATTGCAAGTAATACTAGCACGCATTTCTCCATCATGTCCTTTGGTAATGGTAGTTCCATGATATTATCATTTTGCCTCATGCGGTAGTGATTCTTATCTAATCTTTCCATTTGATCCTCGGGATTTATCACAGACACCACCCGTATCAGCTTATTATTCTCATGGAAAGGTGGTCCATACTAATACTACAGGCATTGTCATCGACTTTTCTATTTCAACATTTTAATTTTTTGCTTTGCCATTTGTAGAAGTTATGCGATGGTTATAGAATAAGGTTAGGAATACTTTGTTATTGCCTCATGTAGTACTTTTTTTTTTATTTTTGGGAAATGTATTGAATTTTTAGGTACTTCGAAATTTTAGATCTGGATTTTGTATGGATATTGTTACATTTTGAAATCAATTAATAATGATTATTGAAGTTGTTTGATATTGTTATCGTCTATCTTGTTTGTGGTTGATTTGTATAAATTGCTCTACAAATAAAAAAAAAAATACAAAATTTGTAAAGAAAAATGTAAAATGACCTACGGCAGTGATCAACAAAATGTTGCAAAAAATAAGAATATAATAATAAACGAGTAAAAATGTTGCAAAAAAGGTTTATTGACAACATTGAAAATATGTTGCGAAAATGTTATTAGTAACACTTAAAAAACGTTGCAAAAAAGTTATTCGTAACGCTTAAAAAATATTGCAAAAAAGTTATTATTTACACTAAAAAAATGTTACGAAAATAATATTCGAAACACTTAAAAATCGTTGCAAAAATGTTATTGGCAACATTGAAAAAATGTTGTGAAAATGTTATTCGGAACACTTGAATAACATTGCAAAAAAGATATTCGCAACACTAAAAAAAGTTTGCTGTAGCATTCTTCTCTACGGCAACATTGAGATTTGCAACATGTGTCTGAACATTGCAAAAGACCTTTGGCAATGTTTTTTGAACATTGGAAAAAACTGTTTTTGTTGTAGTGTTAACAGATGTCAACTAGACAGGTTTTATTTTCTCTTAGTTGGCTTGACTATATTCAATTTAGTTCTCTACATTACTTGTGCCAACTGGTACATACGGATGAAAATCGAAAAAGACAATTAGGATTGGCAGTATGGAATCTAATTTACATTTCAACTTGAGTTTGTATATATGAACAAGAGGGCGAACTTTGGTTGAGCGTCAATGGATGCCTCTAAAAAGTAAGTTTAATGTTTAATTAAAAAATATAGTCTATTTTCATGCAGAACATTTGCCATGTGGACAAATTTTATGGACGGGCAATGATAGAACTATGATATCATATTGAACTGTACTTTTTGGAAAGAAAAAAAATTGCTCTCATTTTTTCTCTTGGAAGATTTAAGTTTGAGTAAAATACAAACATTGAGTTAGCAACAAATTTATAAATAAATTGTGGAAAAATTTAGTGTCTTGGATACATAAATTTTGAGGTTAACAATGAATTTTAGTAGGATATAATTAAAAAAATTTATATTTTTTTATAACTTTAATTCAAATTTACGTCGAAATTATTTTCGCAGCAAACATTCATTGGAAATTATGAATAAAAAATGGGAACGAAATTAATTCGCGAGAAATAATGAAGGAATTTATCAACAAAAGTAGCAACGAAAATTTATCTATAATTTTCATCGAACTAAATCATCGCTAAAATTGTTGTTTATAGCCGCCATAGAAATTCATTCGATATTTTCTACGGACTTATATCTTTAGGTAACTCTGTCGGTAATCATCGATGATTATGTTATTGTAGAAAATTTATCAACGAAAATGTCCATGGTTGAAGCTGTAGTTTTTAGTTGAAAGTTATAGCAAACGGGATATAAAGTATTAATTGCTGCATCAAAGTCAAGATCATAAGTATTAATGTGAACTACTTTACTAGAGAAACACTCAATATTTTATTCTTGTTCTCTTTTTTCCTTATATATATATATATATATATATATATATATACTAAAGGAAAAAATTCACATGTAATTTAATCCAAAAATTATATTTTATATGCCTCATGTGAGAAGACAAATAACATTGCTTTGTTAATAGGAAAATCTCATATCTAAGAGTTTAAGTATGACTCATTTCAAAATTAGGAGTCAATGTTCAAAATTTTAAAAATCAGATATTAATTAAATTTATTTATGAAGTAATTAATTAAAAATATATTTTATTAATTTAATATATTAAAGTCCCAATAATGTATTATTTGGTCACAAATTATAGAATTATTTGGTCACAAATTATTTTTCAATCACGAATAAAATTTTTTATAGGTTATAAATTATTTCACGGTCACAAATTAAAAGTTTTACAGGTCACAACATGACTCAAATTTTTAGATAGCATATTGTTAATTGGTCAAAAATTATCTATTGCAAATCACAAATTTTATAAGTCACAACTTATTTTATTGTCACAAAATAATAAATTGTGAGACAATCTTATTTTTTAAGTTACAAATTATTTATTGATTACATATTAACTAATTTATTGATATAACCAACCAAATAATTGAACATTCCCCACCCCCATTCCACTCCGAACCAATTGCGGCAATACATTGGCACTGTCGACATCACCACACCTGTCGCGATCGTCGACACCACCTAGGGGTGGCAAATGGGTCGAGCAGCTCGTCGACTCGCGAAAACGGAGCTCGTGGGCGGCTTGAGTTTGTAAAAACACGAGTCGAGCAGGCCGATTCGGTGGGCGAGCCAAGCCCACTCGGCTCGCACCAAAAACGAGCCGCTAGCGACGAGCCCGCGAGTGGCTCGTTATAAACGAGCCACGAGCTCATTTTTAAAAGTGATCGTTTCGGTCACTTTATGTAACGGTCACTGACAAAACTCAGTGACCGTTTCAGTCGCTGAATTAAATTTTTTTTATATACAATTTATACAATATCCAATTCTCATTTCTCAGTTCTCACTATATTTATTGAAATTTCATCCAATTTTCATTTCTCACTACATTTATACAATTATTCTTCTACTAGTTATTACTTATTACAAATTAAACAAATGGATCCACGCACATTTGTCGAAGACTTGTTCGGTGTGGGAGGAAACGATTCGCCTATGACACCGCAAAGTCGATTTCAGAATCAATTTGAAGGTCTAAATGACGTAACCCTACCTGACGATATTCCATATTTGAATTTTCAACGTCATGTAAGCGGTAATCCAAATTATCTAATTAATTTGGATGATATTGACGTTCCTGAAGCGGAACACGATCAGGAAGAAGAGGCTGAATTAAACATTCCTGATGCGAAGGGAAAGCGAAAGGGTAAAAAAAAGCAAAATGTTGGGATCACTTTAACTTGATTTCAACGGGAAAAATCGTCAATGGAGTTCAAGAATCCAAAGCAGTATGTAAATACTGCCAATAAAGATCGGCATGGCAAAGAGGAATTTGTACCACCCATCTCAACCGTCATTCCAAGCTGTCAAACACAATTACAATTTGGCAGTCCAGACGCCGGTGGTTCTGCTGCACCCCTATCCACATGAGTGTATTCGAAGGAGAAAGCTCGAACCGGAATGGAGAAACTTGTTGCTGGTGCTGAGTTGCCTTTGGCATTAATTGACAACCAACACTACATCTCATATGTGAAAGAATATCTTCAACCAAGGTATGTTGGGGTAAGTCGAAACACTCTTCGTTCTGATACAATACAATATTTTACTTCAACAAAACAACAATTAATTATGGATTTACAAAAATATGGGGGTGTCATATCTTTAACTTCGAATATATGGGAAGAGATTAACAAAAGAGCATATATAGCTGCAACTGTACATTATATAGACCCACTTTGATGCATGCATAAAAAAATTATCGCTTTTAGAATTATTGAGTTTCCTCATAACGCTAATAATATATTTAATGCTATTATTAGTATCGTTAGAGAATATCATTGCGAAGGTAAAATTTGTTCATTTACTTTCGATAATACTAGTGTTAATAAAGTAGTTGTCGAAAAATTGCATAGGGTACTACAACCTGATTTTGGTGGGTATTTGTTTCATATTCGTTGTGTATGTTATATTTTGAATTTATTTGTCCAAAATGGTTTAAAACATATAAATGATGAATTTCAAAACATTAGGAACGCACTAATATATATCACAATCTCCCCAAGTAGAAAACAAGCATTTGAGGATTATTGTGCCGAAATAGGAGTGCAAAATGCTAAAACATTTGTTAGCGACGTAGGTTATAGGTGGAACTCTACTTACTTGTTATTAAAGTCATGTGAAGGTTTTGAACATTTAATAACTGACTTTTATAACAATAGTCATGTTAGAAGTGATGACGAGGGTATATTGACTGAATGTGATTGAAATATAGCTTTGAAAGTTAAAAAATTTTTGACATCTTTTTTATGAAACCACTAAATTTTATCAGGCGTTTACTATCACACCAGCTGTATGGTGCTTGAAAGTCTTTATATAATTGCAAGAATATTTCATAAATACAGAAATGACACCGATTTTAGTGAAATTATAATTGTTATAGAATTAAAATTTAGAAAATATTGGGAAGATTTACGTATGTTATTTCCTTTAGCATACGTGATGGACCCCCGATATAATTTATCGAGAACTAAATATATAATTGATCAAATTTCAAACGCCTTAACATTTGATACATTTATCACATATAGAAATTTAGAGCAAATATTATGTGAAATGTATGAATTATATATAAGCCGAATGGGTACCAACATTAGTCGGGTATCATCTGCACCTACTCCTTCCGCTGAAATTGAAGAAGGAGATGTGGAAATATTTAATTTATTTCAAGGCATTGATTCGTATAGATTTGATTCATCTGCAATGTGTTCATCTACTACCACTGCCACTACCATGTCGTCACCATCTGTATCTCATTCTCATCAAACATCTACAGGTTCAAGTCATAATGCATTGCTTACTGAATTAATTGATCATTTCAACCAGAATATGCCAACAGATAAAATAATTAAAAAAAGTTCAGACGAAGTAATTGAATTCTGGCGAAGGTATGAACGACGTTGGGCAATAATTTCTGCGATTGTAAAAGATCTGCTAACACCTCCGGTTAGCACTATTGTTTCGGAGTTTGCTTTTAGTGCAGGTAAAAGAGTTTTGAGTGAGGTCAGGAGCCGACTGAAAGAAGATATTTTAGAAGCGTTAATGTGCATTAACGATTGACAGAACGCTCATTTTCGACTACAAGATAAATATGCCGAAATTGCATGTCGTCAAGTAAGTGATATTTGATTTAATTATATTGATAAAACTTTTCTTTTCTTATCATTACTTTTAATTTTCTTTAAAAAATTGTACACGCTACAAAAAATTGTTTGTGTACAATTTTTAACTCGGCCGACTGAAAATTTAAGTAGCTGGTCCCAAACCCGGATAAAGGAGGAGAGTTTATATTTTTATCTATTTTTAAAAGAAAAAAAAATAAAGATTTCATTTTTATTTTTTTATCTCTTTTAGTTAAAAAAAATAAAAAAAATTCATTTCCACCAATTTAGTTAAATTTTTATTAGTTCTTGGTACTATTACTACTATATATCTACATTTTAAATTCTTTTCTCGAACAACTCTGTGCATATCTTTGCATATAATTTTTGAAGTAAATTTCTTCTTAAAATTGAAAGGGTAATCGAATGATTGCCCTTTCAATTGTCAGAAGTCTTTCACTTTGAAGATTATATATAATCTTCGAAGTGAAAGACTTTTATATAATTTTCGAAGTAAAGATTTCTGACAATTGAAAGGGCATTCTATTACCCTTTCAATTTTTAGAAGGGATTTTCTTCGAAAATTATATGCAAGGGGACGCGCAGCGTTGCTTGAAAAAATAATTTTTAATACTGTTTAAAATTTTTTTAAAAAAATTGTACACAAACAAACAAACAAACAACACAATTTTTAACTCCGCCTACTCTAAATTTAAGTAGCCGGTCCCAAGTCCGGATAAAGGAGGAGGGTTTAAATTTTTTACCTAATTTTTTATATATAATTCACGATTTAAAAATTAAAATTACCTTTTTATTTTCCAATTTACCTATTTGTTTAAAAAAAAAATGAAAAAACGACGTCTGCTCGCGAGCCGGGCTCAGCTCGGCCCACAAGCCGAGCTCGCCCATTTTTGGACGAGCCGAGCTCGGCTTGGCTTGTTTCAAAACGAGCACGAGCTCGGCTCGTGATGAGCCCGAGCCGAGCTGAGCTCGTGTTTTCAGCTCGACCCGTTGACAACCCTAGCACCACCACCACAATACCAACAACAACACAACTAAAACACCAACAACACTATAGTTTTAAATACCACAACACCACCACCACCACCATCGTAGTGAACACCGCACAGATGAATGCCTTAAACGTCGCTGCTGCTTCCATTTTTAGATTGACCACCCCAAGACCACAGCGATCATCGCGACAAACACTGCACTAAGCAGCGCCTCACACGTTGCTGCTGCTTCCATTTTAAGATTGACCACCCCAAAACCACGATGATCGTCGCGACAAACACATCGATGCCAAACAGCGGTGCTATGAACACTGCTACAACCTAAAACTACAACACTGCCTAGAACCTCTTGGAACCATTGCGAACGACAGCACAACGCTACTATTGCTACACTTGGCGCTGCTATGATGACATCGTCGGTATGGGAGGAGGATGCCACCTCAGCGTCGATGTGGCGATGACACTGCTGTGATGGTCTTTCAATGGTGATAAAGAGAGAGAAGAGAAGAGTATCGATGTGAATCACCTTGAAGAGTCCCTGGAGTAAAGTGTCTTGAGAGTGGCTGCACCATAGGTGAAGTAGGCGTGAATATTGAATGGTGTTTGAAACTATGAATTAGGTTTTGTGGGGATAGAAGTTGAGGTGGGGTGGGTAGGGTAGACTCGCGGTTTTAATTTAATTTAGTTAAATAATAATTAAATATTTGAATTACAATCTGAATTTTGGAAAAAAAAAATTATAACTTTTGATTATGAAATGAGATCTTGAAAATACTCAGACCATGTAATTTCCACTTTGTTAAATTAAAAATGCTGAAAACTAAATATATTTTGTTCGTGCTATTTATTATTTCTTATTGCTAATGAATTTGATAATTTAATTAGTATACAATGTACTAATCTGGCTACATACATGAGGTCGCTTCGGAAAAAAACTTTGTTGCTAAAGCTTGATGGTTTTATAGCTTTAATAATTATCCCACCCAATATTGCTATTAATTACTAATTCTATAGCTTGAAATTGGAATCTAAATCTTGAAAATTAATTATTTGAACCAAAAAAGTATAAAATTCATTAACTTTTATTAATTTTTCAATCACACATTTCATCAACTTTATAAAAAAAATATTAAAATCTAGTTTTTATCTAAACCAAAGAGGGCAATTCTTCTATATAGCCATCCATTTTAAATTGTGGTGCATTTCTTTTTCAAAAAAAGGTGGATTCTTGTTGGATAGGACCAATATAAAAATTCACGTATATTTTTGCTTTTCAAAATTTTCAAAAATTAGTCTAACAATTGATTCAAAATAAAGTAGAACCAATAATTGAAAGTCTGGTTAAAATATATAGGTAAATATAATATTCTATTTCAAGAATACAACATGAAAATTTGATTAAACTGATTCCTTGGTTTTTTAAATTATTATTATTTTTTTCGAATTTTGCTATGTTAGCGGATTGGTTCTCCTCCAATTATTGATTATTTTAGTAGAACCGACTAGTTCGTCCACTTTTTATTACTAATTTTTATACTAAAAAAAAATTAATATTAGTAACTTTGAAACAAATTTCTCCAATCGTCCCCTCTATCAAATCAACCAAATTTAATTCATTATTAGCTATTGGAAAAGTGAAATTATCACCCTTACTAAACATAAAAAGGGATAATTATAGTGGAGGTTTCAAACATTTTAAAAATGTGAAGATTATATTCAAACCTCTAAATGGTAGCAGCGAATATTCCAAACCTTTCAAAATTCTACAGTGAAAGGACCTTCAGACCATTTATGTCCAGAGGCACGTTAGTTGATTAAAGGTCAATATTTGGTTATAATGTGACCAATTTTAAAAAGGGTAAAGTAATCTTTTAAATTCAATTAATTTAAAAAAAGAAGAAGGAAATTTTGCATTTGATATCTCAAAACCTTCAAAAGTATGCAGTGGATGTCGCAAACCTTCGCTAAATATTTGCCAAAATGACCTCTAATGATTTTCATCCAAAAATATGTCAAATAACAAAAATATTCATCTTTTCCGATTAACCTAACCCAAACGCTAACCCCCTAATCCATCCAACCTCACCCATTGATAGGTGGGCCAGCCTCTGCGTGCCATCGATATCTTGGATTTTGAAGTGAACTTATCTATCTTTGTTATTTCTTTCCATTTCTTTTAAAGGGTTTTGTTAATAGGAAATGAAATTGATGGATATGAAAATGAGCTGGTGATGGTTGACACAGTCGAGGTTATAGCTTGGATGATGGTGAATATTATGAGGCTCACCAGTCAAGGTAGAAGAGGTTTGTTCCATGGATGTGTTATAAGGTAGGGGATTTAGGTTGGGTAGGTCGGGAAGATGAATTTTTTTTATCAATCTCAATCTTACACAACATTAGTGACCATCGTTGCATCATTAGCCCGATCCATTTCAATTTCATTTTCTCTTAGCAAGAATTAGGCAAAAATGATTGATTTATAAATTCTCTTCAAAAATAACAGTAGCGGAGGCTTCCCCACCTACTAATGGGTGGGTTAGGCGTTGCAGTTAGGTAGCTGTGTGGATTAGGGAAAATGAATATTTTTGTTAATTGGTTGCTTTTAGGATGAAAATCGTTAGAAGTCTTTTCTACGTACATTTATTAAAGATTTGAGACATTCGTTGTACTTTTTTGAAATGTTTGGGGACCTTCGATGAAAACTTTCCTTTTTTCATAGTTAAAAGTTAAAAGATCATTTTGCCTTTCATAAAATTAATCAAATTATATATTTGGATGGAAACAGTCCACAGATCTTTTCATTGCACATTTTTGAAAGTTGGGACCTTTTGCTGCATAATTTAGAAGTTCGGATATAATCTACATATTTTAAAAAATTGAGGACTTCTCCTGCAATTATTTCAAATTAAAAAGTCAAGTCCTTCAAAAAAACAAAAATAATTGGTGATTTTTTCTCTGAAATAATATTAATTAGTATTAAGTCCAGACTCCAAGATCACTTCAATACTTCACATTTACCCTTATCCCCCTTCCACTACGGCGCCACTTTTATCACCCCATAAACCTACTCCGCCGTGGAGGGTGGCGCGTGACCGACAATCTAAGACATTTTCATTAATGCCGAGGAAATGGGGCAGGGGCTGAGCTGCGGACAATTCCGCGAAAATGATCTGTTCATTGCAGTCCAAACTGGAGAGCTTGAAACAGTCGAAGCAATGGCCGATGAGAACCCAAATTTGTTGATGGTGAAAACCGTTCATGGGAAGCTTTCTGCACTTCACGGGGCTGCTGCAACTGGGGAGATCGAGGTGGGTTCTCTGTGATTTGTGATTATTTGTATTTTCTCATCTTCTCGACTTAATTATATCTGTGCATTTTGATCAAATTTTCTTCGTTCTGTACTTTGGTAGGTTCTTTGTGTGCTTTTGGATCGGTGCAGTAATCCAGATATCTTGAATCTCCACAAACAGGTGTCTTGTTTGATTCTTGTTTAAGGGAAGCTCATCCTGTTATTTTCATGCAGTTTTAAGTCGAGATGCATTTTTTCTTAGATTTTTGTCTGTTTTGAATGCTAAATATGTGTAATCCTTTTCTTGGATTCTGATGGGATCAGACTCCATTGATGTTAGCGGCTACGAATGGCAAGATTTCCTGCATGGGAAGACTGATTCAAGCTGGAGCAAATGTATGATCATTGCATTTTGCTTCAATGATTTTTCCTTTTTTGGTTTCAGTATTTAATGCACTGGAGTTACTAATTTGATCCATAATTCTTCTCGGGTTTTTTCTTTATTTTATTTTATTTTGCAGATTTTGTTGTTTGATACATTACATGGAAGAACCTGTTTAGATTATGCAGCCTACTATGGCCATTCGGATTGCCTACAATTGATTCTTTCTGCTGCTCACTCCAGTTGCACGGTCTTGGTGACTATTTTTCTCCCTATGTCGTCTTATATTGATGTACACCAATGTTTAGCTATTCAAAACAACGAGCTAATTACTGTGCTCAAATGGGAGGTCAGGGGGTTTTCGAGATTTGTAAACATAAGGGATGGAAGTGGTGCAACCCCACTGCGTTTGGCTGCTCGTCAAAGAGGACGAGATTGCGTTCATGTTCTATTGAGCAGTGGGGCTCTTGTGTGTGCTTCTACTGGTGGATATAGGTATACCTTTAAGCTAGTTCTTTTAGCATTTTGTTGCAATTATCAGATTTAATGACAGACAATATTTGCAGCTGCCCAGGGAGTACACCTCTTCATTTGGCTGCACGGGGTGGTTTTTTGGACTCTGTTCAGGATTTGCTTGCTTGGGGTGCTGATCATCTTCAGAGAGATTCCTCTGGGTGAGCCATGGAAGTTTCTTCCAAACAAATGCATCTCCAGTGAAGTCACTTAACTAATTGCACATACGAGCTGAAATTTAATTGTTTTACTGGTTTTAAGTCTTGGTGTGAAAATTAAATTTTAATAATTCTCATTTAACTAATTGAGAAATTTAGGTAATTATTCGGATAGTTTCATGGGGTAATTTCATGTCTCTATAGAATTCTTTTGAGATCAATGAATCAATCCATTATACAGTAGAGATGTTTTGGGTGAAGACGCTTAGAGAATATGGACACCTCAAATTTGAGATGTCTACTTTAATGTTGCTTTTGCCGTCACTATGGAATAATGTTCAATCGCAATGCAACCAATTGAACAAAATATCATTTGTTAACCTTTGGGAAATTCTGTCCTTGACCATGTTGATATTGTGTGTGTGTTTTTCGAACAGAGAGTTATTTTCTGATGTTCACGGGTAAAAGCAAATATCTTATTGATATGTGTGGTATATCTGCAGGAGAATACCTTACTTGGTTGCCATGAAGCACAAACATGAAGCATGTGCTGCATTGTTAAATCCTCTTGCTCCTGAGCCTTTGACTTGGCCTTCGTCCTTGAAATTTTTCAGTGAGCTGAATCCTGAGGCAAAAGTTTTATTAGAGGAAGCCCTAATTGAAGCCAATATAAAGAGAGAAAAAGCGATCTTGATGGAGGTGTCTGACTCAATTCCACAACTTTCTAGTTCTGGTGGCACTGACGATGATTTTGAGGTGCAAAACCCTGCCAAAAGTATTTTGAATTGCATGTCACATAAATGAATGTCTCGTTAAGAGTAAATCTCTATAGATTTTTGATTCAGTTCATGTTGAAAATGGCCATAATTAAACTTGTGGAACATCCTTGTTATCTTAAAAAACTATGCGATGTCCAAGAATTTTACAACTATCAGAAAGGCTGAGTAATATGACTTGTATTCCTCTGTCCAGGCATGCAAATTTGTTATATAAAGGGTCAAATGAATGCTCCTTGATGACAAGTCTTATGTTGTTCTGATATATTCTTAATTTAAAGATGTGGTACAAATGCTTATGTATGATACATACTGCTTTAGATTCATTTGAAAATGCATAGTAACCATACTGGGGAGAGCGGAGTGAGTGAGACAAGGTTCAATGTGCACTGTCTCTACTTGCTACTTGTTTTCAATGAATATTCTGTTTGGGAAGATAAGAGTTGTAATTTTTAACTATGTTTGGCTTGTGTTTATAAACTGTTCATAAAAACTCTCAAGTCATTTTTTATCTACACATTTTGAGGAATTTACGACTGCTATCCACTTATTCATTACTAATTTCTATCTATTTATAATTTAAACATTTTATAAACACTTCCTAAGCATGTTTTTTTTTGTCAGTAACTTCCTAAGCACGTTGTTAGTAAGTTAAATGGAATAGCAATCATGTGTACAACTGTGTTTAATATTCATAGGTCTGCTTCGAGAACAACAAACACTTTTGGCATGTTGGGTAAGTTGGATTTGATAGTAATAGACACTATTAAGAGAGAAAAAAGAAAAGATCTTGTTAATTGTCCGGTTGAGTTCGGTGGATGGTGTTGTAGCTTTGTCGTGAAATGATTACTCAAAAACAAACCTAGTCTTTACTCTTTATTATGATCGAGGAATATAACGGGAACATTCTTGTCATGCAGGCCGATGATGCCAAGATATGTTGCATTTGCTTCGAGCATGAGTGCACAATTGAGGTTCAAGAATGTGGTCATGAGATGTGTGCTCATTGCACTCTGGCTTTGTGCTGTCACATGAAACCCAATTCCGCCGCTAATTCTGCAAAAATTCTACAATGTCCCTTCTGTCGAACTGGCATTACTCGGTTAGTTGATGCCAAGAACAAAACTGATGGTGACATGGAGATGGAGTTCAGTTCAACAATGCCTAGAAGAACAAGAAAGTCATTTAATCTTGGTGAAGGGAGCAGCAGCTTCAAGAGTTTGTCATCCTTGGGTTCGTTTGGGAGATTAAGCTGCAATTCAGGGAAGGTTGGTGCCGAATGCAATGAGGAGTTTGATAAGACTTAGGGCTTGGAACGCGTCAAGCTGAGATCGTACTTTTGCAACATTCGATCTTAATAACTTCGGCCTAGCACTATATTGAAGAGCAATTGGGAATAATACCAGTAAAATCTGAAATATCTGGCAGTCTCAAGTCAAATGCGGTTTTATGATTGTTAATTTCTTGAATATAGAGGGTTTTCTCTATTTTACGTGCTGAGTTTCCAGTGAAAGATCAAACTTTTGTATGGTATGAAAGATGTCCATTCCTCTAAATTTAGCTATTCTATGATTGTTCTTCACTTTCTTATTTAGACAACTGACCAATATTGTTGAGTCCACCCTATTAAACATATACAAGCATAATGTAACTATAGACACTGAACTCGACTAGGGAGTTTAGCCAACATAAAGACTAGATTAATGGATGACAATAATATAGATAAACACCCCATGAAAGGATATTTCCTTGCACAACAATGGAAATAGGCTGAAAAAAGAAGATGTTCTAACTCAACTCAAAAATAGAGAGTACAGACAGTTCAAATGAGAACTTGATCATCAATGGCCACACAAACATGAGAAAAGAATTGGAGATCCATCACCATCCTGGAATAAGTCTCTCTCGAAGTTTCTTTCACCGTTTGATGAGTCCAGCCAAGAACTTGACTGAGGTGGAGCAACATGGCCTTCAACAAATAATGAATTCGGGTCTGGAACATAAGCAAAATCATCCGGACCATAAGCATCCTGGCTCTGGTTTCTTGTGTAATTGCTAGCAGCTCTCCTTTCTGCTTCAAGAAAGTGACCAAGAGATGAGGTGTTGTTAATGCTTACAGCATCAGTGCTTAGCTTCGAGCATAGTGAAAAAAACCAAGTCTTGGATTTGTAACTCTTCCTGTTTCTTAGTGGTTCGGGTATTCTTCCCCTTGTTGATCTTCTTGAGAGCTCTAGAATGCTCGAAATACCAATGAGGTTCCCGAGAGTGATACTCTTGTCGCGGAAGAAAGAACCAGTGGACTGAAACAGGTGAAGAGCATTAACATAACAAGGACAAAGCTAGTAAACAATCCACAAAGGTTATCATCTAGATAATAACAATGTAACCATCTCTAATAAGAATCATGCTACAGTGATATAATCATTGACATATTGTCACATGACACTCATCTGCTTTTTAAACACGGTCAATTTTTCATTCAATTACTTGCCAACTAACATTATGTCACTCCATCTGTCAATCACTTTTCTGTCAAAGTAGCATAACCTCTGTAATAAATTCATAATGCATTAAAAAAAAGTATTAGCTCAAGCCATCCCTTCAAGAATGGCATCAGTTGTATTTGAATTTTTATTTCACAATCCCAGTAGCTGTTCAAATTACAAGTACTCATGATATAACATCAATTTTTCACCAGTTTCCATGCGGGTTCTTTAATTAACAAACTGGACAAATGCCTAGCTAGCTAGTGAAAGAGTGAAAGCGACATCATTAGGCCATGTGAAAAGAGAGAGTATTTGCACACCTTATTAACTTTTACTAAGCATGACCCAATCTGACACAGAAAACGAACCAACATGAACATGCACAAAGAAAATAAGCCAACTTTTACAGAGAAATGTTTACTCTTACCAGAAAAGGTAAAAAAGAGGTAACAGGGACTAATTGATTATCAAAAATTAGTTGAAGGGCTTGTTAGATTGTTGATAGAATGATATTCTATGACCAAAATAATCTCTTTTAAACAGAGAAAAAAAAATCCATTTGGGTATAATGTTACCTGAGTATCAAGATCAGAAGAAGAATCAGTGGAAGAAGTGGGGGAACCAGTGATTAAAGTGTTGAAAGAAATAGAGCCATTGAAATCACGATTCCTCACCAGCCCAACTCTAACATTTAGTGGTTGCAGACCTAAAGGCCACCCTTCTTCCTGCAAAAACCAAGAAATCTCAAATAATTTTTACAAAGATTTCAAGATTTTCTTATTCAACACAATCCCATTACTCAAGCTAAGTCACAAAACAAGCTTAATCGCTTTGTGCATGTGTGTGTTTTTTGGGTCTTCTTTCTCGGTGGTGGGTGCGTGGGTGGAAGCTAGTACCTGGTGAGCCATTTGTTGAACTCCCCAAATGCAGAGTGGGAATTTGACAAATGTTGAAGGAATTTCACAACTGTTGAAGGGATTACATCAACTGATGGGAAGAATTAAAAGTGTCGATTCTATCCAATATTTTTATTCTTTTCCCTGGAAAAGGAAACAAATGCAGAGAAGAAATAAATATTTACTAAAAATAATGGATTTGGGCCATTTAAAACTGGCAAAAGTAATTTGACTTCACGTGAATTGGGTGAGGGAGTAGGACTCCAATTACTCTGCCCACTTTTAAAAAATGGAGCATTTATCGATTACTACGGATATACGTTTAGGGTACCATATTATTCATTAAACAATGTTGCAGTGTATTATAAATTATTTTGGGCTCTTTCCTCCTGTCTTTTTTACTCACTTGTAAGGGTTCGGACCCCACATAGGAGGGGAGAGTCGACTGAACGTCTCAGCCATTAATGAGAATTCCACCCGCTTCTGATCTCCAATTCTTGTTCACCTCGAATGATTGTGTTTGACGTTTTATATAATTTTTTCTAATAAAATCTAATTCTTCGTACTCAACATTGTATATTGAAATTAAAGTACTCTTAGAAAGAAGATTCTAAAGTAAGAAATGATATAATTGATTAGGTTTAAGGAGTTACTGGAGTAGAAAAATTAAAACCAAGAACCATTTTAAAGATGTGTTCTAGAACTCATCAGTGGCTTTAGATGCACCCTTGTGTCCCCCATTGCAGTGTAGGGACACAAAATATTCTTATTGCTAGATCTTGGGTGGCACGAAATATGTTCTGTTACATCATGGGATAACAATACGATTATTATTCATATATTTTCTCTCGTGACAATAAAATAATATTTTATAAAGAGGTGTCAAAAAGGGTAAGTTCGATCTGACCTCAACGGCCAAGGTTTCTTAGCACCGGCGCCGATACTAACTAGTTGACACCTCTAGATTTAGGTTTACCAAAAGTATATACAGTACTCTTAAATAAAAACACAGTATATATGCAAAAGAAATGGTACTAAAAGAATAAAGGATTGGAAATTTGGGAAGCAAAGGAAGCGAAGACAACGGAAGACTTTAATGTACACAAATATCGATGTTTAACAATCTCTTATTGTCGGTTTGATGATGTTAAAAAGAGAAAGATGCCATAATTGATATTTATTAAACACAAGGTTCCACTACTAATAAAGTATAAAATGGTTCAGCTTTGCCATTGATCACAATTAGTAGATTTTTAATAGATATTGATAAAAATTAATGAAATATGTGGTTGGAAAGTTGATAAAATTAGTTGAAAATGAATTTGAAAAAAAATAGTTTTAAAAAATGGGACCAAATAAGATTTTGATTTGAAATATTACCAAACAAAGTAAGTCCTTTAACTAGGTAATTAATAATGAGACCATACTAATCTTCTTATTCAGCCCATTGACCCTTTTTCCCACTAAATCCACGCAGTATTTGTTAGGAATTTACTGATAATGCGCAGTGAAAAATAAAATAGATTTCAATTTCCATTAAAGATCTGCTTTGTATTTAGATAGAAATTGTGATAAAAGTTATACATTTTTCTAGATCTGTAAACTCCTTTACTTTTCCTTTGTTCCAGCAATCTTGATCTGTCATTCACAGCTATCCAATTGTCCAGCCTCCAATGAAATTCCACACAGAGTACAAGATTGTAGGGAACCACGGTTCTCTCTTTCCTGTGCTAGCAAGAATGAATTCTCTACAAATTCTAAACTCTAGCCACTTATTTAGATAAACTCAAACTGGCTTGACCTGACCCGATCCAATATTTAATTAACCTATTTAATTAAATTCAATCCATGAATTAATTAATTCGGACATATAAATAAGCAACCAAATTAATTAATTAATTTAACACTGGATAAATTAATTAATTGACAAATCATAATCTTTTAATTCTTCTTTTGTGTGCGACTCATTAGATTCCCAATCACGATACCTAACGACATGAATTATTATTTTGATTTAATCAAAATTGATAAATTAAAGACAATTTTTAATTTATCATCAATTCACATTCGCCGTCCCAAATTGACATCAGCAATGTGTCGAGGTAATACATGCGGTGGGAAATGTCACGTGATATGACAAAACAAAACTCGTTCGTTTACTGTGAAACTATAATCACTTCGTCAATATGATTTCATCAATTACGAGATATGGAAGTGTGTCAATCCCAATTATCGATCATATCTTTCATTCCACTATTAAGTTTATATAAGTTGAAAACTCATTTTCGATTTCTGAGTACACATTGACCAAGGATTTCGTTATCGGCTTAACTAAATGAAATGCAGATTATAATCTCTTATCATTTAAGAGTGATGAATCATCTATTGGTCATTCATAACCTTCATACTATTCTTGACATACCTGAATGATGCTGTATTAGCGGTCCTTGATAGAGTAACATCCAACAGCGTCAAATCATGATTGTCCTCATATAAGGTACTATGACGACTTCAAGTCAAATGACCAATTTCACTACCGAACGTTAGAGATTAACCACTGACACTCAGATAGTTATGCATGTGAAATTTCTTAACGAGTCTCCAATATTTTGTTCTATAACAAAACATCCACGTGTTCATTCAAGTATTACCACACTTTAACATGTGAGACCAGTTACTAATTTCATAAGTAAAAAATGCAACGTGTAATGTTCTATCCGTAATAACGATAGTTGTATCTCGTCATTATTTACGACCACGATTGATTTAAGATTCAATCATATGTAATTTGTATCTCACAATCACAACTCCTTGTGATTAACAAATTACTAAAATTTGAATCTACGGGCTCCATTATTTAAT
>NW_019260707.1:11554-12839 GCF_002742605.1 Olea europaea var. sylvestris | reverse complement strand
GAAACATAGAATTTGCTGATGGATAAAGCCAAGATCACGGAATTATACTAATCTATCCTACATATACAAAAAAAGATAGATTCTCTTAAAGAAGAATTCGAAGATATAAACTCTGGAGCAACCCAGATCTCAAAGATGTTCAACTCAAATATAAAAATATTGTTGAATATCACTACTGAGCATCATAAATATGTCATAGAACTTAAAAATTAAGTTGATACTATTGTAACACAACTAAAAGATATATTATCTAAGACAAACATACCAAAGAGCTCAAAAATAGGTTTTCCAAATCAATACCAAATAGGGACAGCTGGAAGCAGCAGTAGAATCAGATGTGACAACATACCAACTGATAATAAAGGAGATTCCATTTTAGTATCATCAACCAAAAAAGTTATGATACATGGAGATAAAAGAAATTCCAAAACAATCAGCATCATAGACCAAGAAGATAAAATTCCTTTAGATCCAAAAGAAGAAAAATATGCCAAAATAGTCAAAATTGCTTGTGAAATAAAAATGAGTGATTCATATTTCATCTCTCCGAAAAATAATGTTTATCCCAGAATAACAGCCATGGAAGGAGGAGACTCTTCATTTATAAAAATTATGGCAGACTATGGATTCATGGATTTGATATATCCCGAAAAAGATTTGACTGAAATTTTGAAGTTTGATGACATATTCATAAAATAAGTATCCAATTTTGCCAAAGGACGGAAAATATATTTGAAATTCTATTCAATAAGTCTAGAATATCATGGAGTTGTTTACTATCCAGTTGAACACATAATTTCAATTGGATATGTTGCAGCCAATTTCCAAATAGATGTTGCAGAAAATAATAGAAAAGTTTCGACAGTGACAAAATCATGGATCATATATAGGAGAGTACTTGAAATTAAAGCCATCTACAACATTGACAAAAATTTGTTTGATAAAAAATTCTCATGCTTGTGTCAATATGAAAATTGGATGCTGGTATCCAATGGAGGATATGGAAAATTAGAAATTTTAAAGGATTATATTACAAGATTCAATATACATCAATATTCAGGATGCCCTACCACTATAAAAGAATTCAGCCAGCTAAGGGGGTGCCCCAACTGCATGTGAAGAAATAAAGGAAGATGACAATAATAGACACCTTTGACAAAGGTGTATGGAGGACAATAATACAACAACATGTGAAGATATTGAAGAAAAAGAATAATAATAGAAAAAGATGTTTTTTGGATAAAAAGTTGAAGCAGTATGTGAAGTGGTAGGCCCAAGGAGGAAT
>NW_019260707.1:0-10320 GCF_002742605.1 Olea europaea var. sylvestris | reverse complement strand
TTAAAATAATAATTAATTTTAACTATACATATCATGGGGCTTGCAACTTTGTCAATTTTTAATCATATATTGTATCAATTTTTATCAAAATTTATTGAAAATCTAATTTTTAGCTACACCAAGCAAAAATAATAGGCAAAAATGCTCAAGAACTTGTGCTTGAGCAATGTTGGTATTGACATTTATAAAGGAAAACAAAAACCTAACAAATTCATGCTCAAGAAACAGGCAGTCCAAAATTTCTTTATGTAAAGTCTCTGAGGAGATTAGTTTGGCGACTGATTTTCAGAGGCAGCCCAAAATTTTGATAACCCTAATTTCACCTCCTAAACCTGCTGTTACAATTACCAATCCCCGTGTTGTTGCATGTAGAGTTTGAGCTCCATGGATATTGCTTCCACATTAAAAAAATGGATAGGACGAGGACGAGAAGGATGACAATAATGACGATTGGATATTAGAGAATTCCCAGAAGCTGAAATCGAAGGTGATTCATATTGGGTTTTTGATACCCAATAAATCTCTGGCTATGATGTTAACGTGGGTTAATATTATTTCATAGACATAGGCCGATGAATGAAATAAATCCAACAACCAAGTCCATGAGTTACACCGACCCAATTATATTCCCTCTTGAAAGGCTTGAATATTTGCCCGTTTACCTTTTTAAAGGTCCAACTTAAAGCCTAACCCTAGAGTATATATATGGCTATAACCCTAGCCACTTTCTTGTGATGTTTTGAGAGAAAAATAGAGGAATCCCGACTGCCCCCTTTGTGTGTAAAAAAAAAAGGCCTCTAGAAGTGTCCAAAACGCTTGTGTAACTAGTGCAATTGGTGGTTCCTTTATAGTATACCTTTGTGATATCTTTTCCTAGCCTTTGTGGCTATAAATCATTATCTTTTCTTGTCCTATATGGGTAAGATTGAATAGCAATCGAAGTGAATCAATTGGTTGTGGTTTGGAGCCGATTGGACCGGTTGTTGGTTGAGAAATGTGCGTTGGACTGAGCCTAAAAATCACCGATTTGAAGATCTTTCAAGAAGGCTTCCGTAACATTTGGTATCAGAGCTTAAAGGTGGTGGTTTTGAATCTTGAAATATAGTAAAAAAATCGTCCAGAAATTGGCAGAAACGAACCAGAAATAAGATCGAAAAAATTGTCAAAATCAGTCTTCATTTTCACGTTTTCTGATCAATCCAGAAGGAGTTTTGGGAAACGAAGACCATTGGCATGACGAGCAGGTGGAGGCGGACCCTGGGGGCAGTGCGTGACGGTCAAATTCGACGCGTGTAGCCGCGCGTATGGCCCACGCCCAGAGAGGAGGAGACGTGCGTGAGGGTGCATGAGAAGGAATATTGAGGAGATCCCTTCAGACAGTTTGTTCCTTAAATTATTTCTAACATTTTTTGTGTTGAAAGTTTTTTTGTTTTAGGGTACGCAGTAGAATCTGGGCAGCGTTGTTCTTCGGAAGTTCAGGACTCCATCGTGATTTTTTGGTTGCTGTAGTTTCTAGAGACTTTAGGACAAATAGTGGTGGTTCTAAAGTGTTAAATTTGCGTGTCTCATAATTTACGGACTCAAATTGGTCCGCTCTGGTAAATTGACTGAAACTTTTACATTATCGCACTAGCAGATTATCGTGCGGGGTGATCAATAGGATTGAGGGTTGTCATTGCTTGGCAACCATTGCTTGTGCTAGAAAATTTAGGAATTATTTGCTCTACTTTGAAGTGTTGAGCTTTGATTGCAAGCTGGTAGCTGATTTTGTGCTTATCTGTCATATAGTTACTGTGTGAGACTTATTGCGTGAAAATTTGAATTTTTTGTTTATGCACCTTCGTGTTTGCATTAATTATCCCATTAGAACACCAGGACTTGACCCGTTCGAACATTCCTTTGATCTAAGATCGTGAATCTTACGAAACCCTAGGAATCTAGAACGGTATATATTGTGACCTTAGGATTACTTTGTGTGACTTATCTGTGTTTTGGTTGTTCTTTTTTTTTTTTTTAAAAATGTCTTAATACTCTGAAGTTGGAATTTTTAATGGAAAATGAGATTTTTCTATATGGCAACAAAAGATGAAGGGTATTTTGGTCTAACAAAAAGTTTCAAAAGCCATAGATGGCAAATTTAACAGAAGTATAAAAAGAAGAGTATGATGAACTTGCATACAGTTCAATTATTTTACGCCTGTCTGACACTGTTTTGAGAAAAGTAGGAAAACTGATTCTACAAAACAAGTTTGGAAAAAGTTGGAGGACTTATATTTGCTTAAGTCAATTCCTAATAAATTGTACTTGTTTGATCGATTTTCAACTTAAAATGGATCCTTCAAAAGATCTTGATGACAATCTGGATGTCTTTAACAAATTAGTTCAAGACATCGTTAATTGTGATGAAAAGGTATCTAAAACGTATAAGGCTATTATCCTGCTTAATTTCATGCTTGATTCATATAGAGAAGTTAAAAATGCAATTAAGTACGATAGGGACACCTTAACATCCGAGATTGTCATAGACTCATTTAGGAGTAATGAGATGGAGATTAAGGCTGAAAAAGAGGATAAGATGAGTGGTGAGTTACATATGATGAGGAGTAGTATAGAGTTTAAGCAGATAAATTTAGGTAGAACTCAAGACGGTAGTGATTCGAGTGATGAGGGTAGTAAGAAGAAGGGTAAGGGACGGGACAAGTCGAGTAGTAGATGGTGTTACAGTTGTGGTAAGTCTGGACACCTTATTAGAGATTGTCCTAAGAAGAAAGATAAGTTGAAGGGTAAGATGAGAGGTGAGGCGAATTTGGTTGAGGGGTCGAGTTATGACCCCAGTAAGGTTTATTAAATGTAAACCTAGTCACTACATATGCATCTGTATGCGATTCTTTATGCATGTGTGTGATTGTCTAAATTTTGTTGCATGATTATCTGCCACATTTCAATTTGTTTGATATGTGCATTTGTATGAATTTGAGATATTAGGATTACTTGGTGTAATAGCTTGAATGCATAGTAGGTTAGGATGCATTAGTAGTGTGTTATGTGTCTTTTGGTAATGTGGAGTATAGATACCTAGGGGTACATAATGGTCTGTACTGGGGATGTGGAGTGTGACATTTAGATCACGAATGGAGAGGTGATCAAATGTCTAGGATCCTTTATCTGTAAAGAGACCCTGATCAGGTGGAGTGTGGTAGAGGCATTTCTATCACTTTTGTTAGGTGGAGACCCATTATCCACGTAGGTTGGGAGAAGTGATGTGAAGATAGAGGATTATCCCGTGGACTTAGGATCTATTGTGACCTACCAGTTAGACATGAGTTGGGTGATTAGTCTAGCGAGCATGTTGGGCGATGAGAGGAGATATGTGTTCTCGTGGTGTGAGTAACACGGAATGGGATAGGATAAGTGTGGTGAGATCTTTTCATAAGGTCATTTATGTATGTGTTGCATTTGTGATTGGCCGCTGTTTGATTGACTTGGTGTTAATCTATGGTTCTATGTGAACATTTTTCTGAAATGATCATGTATGTTATCCTATAGTATATCGTCATTGTACATGTATTTGCTCTCGATTGTTTACTGTTAAATATCTGCTTCTACTTGGGTGTTTTTGACCTTAGCCCCGGTGAGTACATGGAGCAGGTATGGTATGTGTTTCAAGTTGGAAACACGAGGTAAGATCTATGATCCAATTTTATTGGCTACCTTGATTTTGCAAGTGCTAACTGTGTGTTTTCATTACTTGCAGATTTATTGGGCATCAAGATGGAGATTTGTTGGATTTTTGATACCCAATAAATTTCAGGCTATGATGTTAACGTGGGTTAATATTATTTTATAGGCATATGCCGATGAATGAAATAAGTCCAACAACCAAGTCCATGAGTTACACCCGACCCAATTATATTCCCTCTTGGAAGGATTGAATCTTTACCCGTTTACCTCTTTAAATGTCCAATTTAAAGTTGAACCCTAGATTATATATATGGCTATAACCCTAGCCACTTTCTTGTAATGTTTTGTGTGGTTTTGAGAGAAAAATAGAGGAATCCCGGCTGCCCCCTTTGTGTGTAAAAAAAAGGCCTCTAGAAGTGTTTAAAACGCTTGTGTAACATGTGCAATTGGTGGTTCCTTCATAGTATACCTTTATGGTATCTTCTCCTAGCCTTTGTAACCACAAATCATCATTTTTTTTGTCCTATGTGGGTAAGATTGAATAACAACCGAGATAAATAAATTGGTTGTGGTTTGGAGCTGATTGAACTGGTTGTTGGTTGAGAAAGATACGTTGGACTGAACCCGAAAATCATCGATTTGAAGATCTTTCAAGAGAGCTTCCGCAACAATTCACATACCTTATTGATAAACTAAAGAATTCACTTGTACCGATTTCTGAGTCTGGATGAGCCAATTGAGCAAAATCATTGTCAGCAAGGCTTGTAATTCTCTCGAGTTCAGTGTTTTTCTCTCCTACTACTAGCACTAAACAAATTGTCTTCCCGGCTTGGAGATTGACTAATTATATATTGTACTGGACCTGTGGATCGTTTCGAATGATGCATTTTGGATTGTAGTTATACAATTGGTGACTGGTGAGTCAATTTTTGTGCAGCCATTCCATAGAATTGCAAATGAAACTTTGCAGTGGAAATTTTCGCGAGCGAGGACTGTTATCTTACTTCTGTCTTTCCCTCTGGATTCTTCGAGCTTCCAGATATAGACTTAATAGTCTTCGCTTGCACTTAGTGCATATCTTCCTTCTTAAATGCACGAAGCAGAAATAATGGACTTAATTATGTTACTCATGTAGGTTTTACTATTCAACAAAACATAGAAGCATTACATCTAAAATTTTGGATTAGCCGTGATCTATTGAAGACACGAATCCGAGAGTCAGCAGATCTAACGATGATTTTAGATGGGTTCCAAGGGGAAAACTGTGAACAAACAAATTTAGTTATATCTTGGCAAGTTTTTGAAAGACTAGGCCCAAAGCAAAGTTACCTGAAAACCTGTGATTTTTTTGGACTATAGCTTTTTCTTGGACTCGACAACATAGTGATCTTTTTTTTCTCCAATTTGCAATCTAAAAATTACAAAATAAGTTGATGATCAACACAGATATTGACAATACAATCAGAGATAATGAAGTTCAATAGCTATTCGTACCATTAATACTCTACAATCTACAGCCCCCATTAGGTGAACCAATCATAACATCCTTCGACAAGGAAAAAATTTGATGTCAGTATAAGATATTTACTTTAATGCTTAGCCAAACATTCTCTTAAGCATGGATTTAAAAGTTTTCCATGAGATTCATACCTTGCCATCAGCAGTGTAGCAAGTTGCAGTAGCCATTTCATGAAGACAGCCAGCCTATCCAATAGGCTCCATGCTCGAACTTTTCCATCAAGCAAACCACTGATGAAGTAGCAGTCCATTGAATGATAAGGTGTGTCACTAATTCCACCCCAATCATCGGGATGTCTAACCTCACTTTCCTTAACTTCCCATACACGTATTATCCTATCTTTAGCCAGGCTTGCAAGAAAATGCGAATCCCAGCTAAATTTAATGGTCCATTTTGATCCCTTATGAGCTTGAATTTCTTGAGTCAAATGCAATGCTATAAATTCCTTACAGAATTTCCTGTGTTGGCACGTTTTTACCTATTTCTTGTAAACTCTCTGTGCCCCTAGTGAAAGCTGCTCTCTTTCTTTGTTTACAATCAATCCACCCATGGAATTTGCTGCCTCTTTTAAGAAAGCAACACCCCTTCTCTTGCTATTTTTGAGACTCTCTGAAAATTACGAATTTGCCTGGATTTTCCAACCATAATCCATATGTCTTGAGACATTTGCCCGTTGCATTAACTCCTTCACTAACGGTGAATACCCGACAAAATAATCGAATTCCTCCATTGTAACTTGTTACCCTATCTGAACCTCGTTGAGTTTGTTCCACAATCTCTCTTCATTTGACTCTTTTACAACGAATACCTTTTCAGCATCCAAATTCTTAATCACGAAGAATGAACCCAACTCAGCATTGGAAAATATCGATTGTATAGCACCGCAACTTGGCATTAAAGATCTATTTCTGGCTTTTTAGGGTGATTATGATAGAACTCACTTATTGACATAAACCTGTGTTAAGTGCCAATTGCCCTGATGATGTTCTAATTAAACATTGTTTCGATACTCGACCAATTAATTCTTCTTTACGTTGTTTAGTTTTTGCAGAAAAATCTTCTATATCACTATTTGATCTCGACCTAACGAGTAAAATCTGTGTTGTAGGCACAGGTTCGTCTTGTTTTAATTCCTCTAAAAGAATCAGCCTGAACCTTTCCTGAATTGTTCAGACGAAGTTGGATATAATGAGTTTCTGAAGGTTTCCATTGTTGGGTAATTGCCTCAAAAGTCAAAAGTTAGAGGACTTCTATTGAAAATAATAAAAGGGAGTTATTGTATGGAAAACTTCTAATTAAAGTTGCGAGCAGAATCCTTGCAGAATTTAGTCGCCAATTTACAATTGGTTTTGGAGCCTTACATATGAAGGAATCCTTGTTGAATTAAAGGATTCTTTTTTGAGTTTAAATTAAATTCTTCTACTTGGTTATTGATCCTATAAATAGTAGATGTATTTCATTATTTTGGGTGTAGCCCTAGAATTGATCTGAGAGAAAAATATTGTGAGTCTAGCATGTTGAGACTTTTCGTACAATGGGTACAAAAGTAGGTGTGGTAAAACTCGAGTTTATTTTTTTCTTTGTAATATTTTGGGATTGGGTTGGTGAATGAAATTCTATATGATATAGTGAAAAGCTTTGACGGTTTGTTTAATTTTTGCGTTATATTCTTTATTTTCCTTGTTTGCTAATATTTTTTTGAACAACTAAAGATCCTGCGGGTAAATAGAAATAAAGGGAATTGGCGTAAAATTTTCCCACACTTATTGCGCGTCAATGACTTTGAGAAGACTCTTCCGCCGCGCTCCTTAATGTCTCCCCGGCTCGGCCACCTCATCAAGGCTGCAGCTTGGTCTGAAGGAGAGGGAGGAGAAGATGGAAAATAAACGACATCCAACTATTCTCAAACCCATCATCATCATCGTCGGAGACTGGAATAGTCGATACTAACCATATTCTATCATAGGATTCAATGAATCTGTCATCATCATCGTCATCTCTAAAACCATCCCAATTCATGGTTAATGTTGTCCGGTCCATTATTAAGAAATTTAAATGAATCAAATCAAGAAAATGTGTAATCTGAATTTGTTTTGGTGAATCTAATAAACGGGCTGGAAAGAGACAAGTGGAAGAGAGGAAAAAGAAGGATATAAACACAAGGAGTGACAAATTGTTTTTGAGATGTGCCCCTGCTCTTATTTTTATTTTTTATGTATTAAATTAATATTGCCTTTCAAATATTAAAATATATTTTTAATAGAATAAAAAATTAAGTAAATGAAAAAATGGTTTGGAAAAAAAAGAATATTCTAGTTTCTATCCAATCCATTGCCTTCCCTATTCATTAGCTCTCTTTACCATTCTTAACAAGGTCTTCAGTAAAAAGTCTGATTGGTCACTCAATCTAGTGAGTAAAAATTCTCAATTCTATTCATTATAATAGAAACCTATGAAGAATTTGAAAACAGACAATAATGATACAAAACTTAAAATCTAGTGATTGATTTTGAACAAATGGTCATCATAAAACAAATGTTAAAGTTGAATGACTAATTTAAAACAAATGAAAGTAGAGTTACCATGCAACCCACTCATAAGTTCAGTGACCGAGTATTTTAACCCCAAATTCTGCTAACAATCTTCCTGTCTAAACTTCAGCCTTTTTTCCTTCATTTGACTACAAATCTGTGAAGTTTATTCGGCTGTAAATCTATTGTAGGAGTTATTTTCCGTTTTTCTGTATAGCTGGATCCAAATTTGAATCTGAATGAAGGATTGAAAATGCACAAATCACGGAAGCGTTTTACTAGAAATTTTAGCAGCCTAATCCACAAATTTTAGCAGCCTAATTAGCGTTTTAATTCACGAAACTTGATAAAACCACAGAGTTATTCCCAATTGAAAGAGTGTTTGAGTGTTCTCTTCATGTTCTTAGAAATTAATCGGTTTAAGGATGTCGAACAAGAACGATCCCATAAAAAAAGATCAAGAAGAAGAGGAGGAGATCCCAAATGGGAATAATTTGTCACAATCCCAGCGGGAAAATATTGATTCTTGTCAACAAGAAGATGAAAGAAAGAACCCAGAAGATGAAACCGATCATGAAGAAGAATCCAAAATTCTATGTTTAGGAGAATCCGAGGTAGCTGAAGACGATGATGGGTTCAAAACTCCGACATCTTTTGACCACAAAGTCCCAGCGATGACACAGTGCCTACGAGCCCCCAACAAAATCCTGCCAGAACCACCACTGAAGAGAAAAGCATCGCCTCCAAGATTTGATGTATCGGATGCCGGGGTGGAGTCGATATTTTCTCCGATATCTGAAGACCTTAAATTGAAGAAACCTAGAAGAGATGATGACGAAGAAGATTGAAGAATAATTTTTTTATCACCTATCTCTATGCTGTAAGGAATATTTCAGCTTGGGGTGGGTATATTATTGTAGTTTAAGAAAAAAAGTTGCAAATAGATACCAGACATAAACATTGGAACAGCCAAGTACTGTACGGCAAGAAATAAAGAGATCGATTTTATGTTGTCGAAAGAAAGAATACTGAAGAGCAGAAACTTTATGATCAGTCTCGTCCTCCTCTTCTTCTTCTTGATCTTCTTTTATGGGATCGTTCTTGTTCGACATCCTTAAACCGATTAATTTGTAAGAACATGAAGAGAACACTCAAACACTCTTTTAATTTCTCTTTCATTTTTGAGACATCAATGTTTGTACTGTTTGCCATTAGTAGATTTTGTATTCTGATCTCTGCGCACTTTGATGCAGCCAATGCACGTGATTTTCTATATGGGACCATGTTTTATTGTGTCATCCTTGCATTTTCTCACGATATTTCCTCAACTACTTTCTCATATGCTTAATTTATGCAGGAAGCTACTGCATTATCTTTTCAAAATAAAATAAAAATGAAATAACGTTGTCATTTCCGCTTGATAATTTTTTTATTTTTTTAGTTTGACAATATTGCTTGATGAGTATTAATCACTAAATTTACTTAGAGAATATGTCCAAATTATGTAAGTTATTCATCCATAGTCATTATCCGTTGGAAGTTATAACATGACATTACAGAAAATTCTCGTTTGATAGGGATTCAAATTTAGATTTTAATTTAAATCAAAATCAATAATTAATTTTACTTGCATATTTCATGGGATCTATAACTTTTTAATCATACATTTCATCAACTTTTATAAAAAAAAAAAAAAATAAAAAAATTACTATTAAAATTTTGATTTTAATCCTTAGCAAATAAGAGCTAAAAAACTTTTTAATTCTTTCAACCTAGAACTATTGAGAGTGAAACAAGGTTGTTGCCCTTTACCCGAAGAGTACAAGATTGACAATCCACTTGTTTTTATGCCACTATCCAAGGCTATTCTAATACGATTGTTCTCCCTATTAAAAGATTGAGTAATTATTTTCAACCAAGAACAATTGAGAGCAAAACAAGGTTGTCCTCCTTTACCAAAAGAGTATAAGAATGCAATCTGCTTATTGTTTTACTACGGTCCTCGACTTTTCTGATGGTTCTAATTCGATTGTTCTTACTATAAACAGATTATGTTATTGACGTTTAGTGTATGGAACCCAGCTGGTTTAATCATAAGCTGTGATTGACAATTTTAGAAGGATTACTTTTTATTATAGGGATGCCTCATGTTTGGACAAGCAAATGGATTTAGTGTATTATCCCAAGAAGAATTCATGGGAATGAAGGATGACAAATTTGAATTTGTCCAAAAAACAAATCGGTCTGCTTTGCTGGCAAATGCTACTACTTCACGTTACATACTTCGGCTAAATCCAAGACCGAAGGTAACGTGCCATGTGGAACCCATTTCTTTAATCTCCGTCAACAGCCGTTTTCCGGCTATTTTAGGGTTTTGTTTATTTAATCGAATAATATAAATATTAGCAAAACGATAATTCGGATCGAGTCACATTATTTTTTGTTGTATTCAATTGCAAATTAGTACATGTAATACTATTACAATTAAGAAAGATTGTACATTGGATAAAGCTACTAGTCCTAGGTCAGAAGTTTATGTGGCATTATGTAATACGTTCAATATCAATATATATATATATATATATATAT
>NW_019260706.1:0-1036 GCF_002742605.1 Olea europaea var. sylvestris | reverse complement strand
GCAATTCGCCAAAAATGAACAAAGCCGAAGTTATCATGAAATCAAAAGCCACTTTTCATTGGCTTGATTCCAATCGAATTGGATAAGCAATTCGTCAAAAACGAACAATCCCGAAGTTATCATGAAACAAAAAACAACTTTTCATTGGCTCGATTCCAACCAAATTAGATCGGAATTTCGTCAAAAACGAACAAACCCGAAGTTGTCATGAAATCAAAAACCACTTTTCATTGGCTCAATTCCTATCGAATTAGACTCGCAATTCGACAAAAACAAACAAACCTGAAGTTATCATGAAATCAAAAACCACTTTTCATTTGCTCGATTCTAATCGAATTAGACTAGCAATTCGCCAAACACTAAAAAACTCGAAGTTATTATGAAATAAAAAAAATTCATTGGCTCGATTCCAATCGACTTAGACTAGCAATTCGCCAAAAATGAACAGAAATGAAAAACTACTATTCATTGGCTCGATTCCAATCGAATTAGACTAGGAATTCGATAAAAACAATCGAACCCAAAGTTATCATGAAACCAAAACCCACTTTTCATTGACTCGGTTACAATCGAATTAGACTAGCAATTTGCCAAAAAGGAACAAAGCCGAAGTTATCATGAAATCAAAAGCCACTTTTCACTGGCTCGATTCCAATCGAATTGGGCAAGCAATTCGTCAAAAATGAACAAACCCGAAGTTATCGTGAAACCAAAAACCACTTTTCATTAGCTCGATTCCAATCAAATTAGACTCGAATTTCGCCAAAAACGAACGTAGCCGAAGTTATCATGAAATCGAAAGCCACATTTCATTGGCTCGATTCTAATCTAATTAGATGATTAATTTGCCAAAAATGAACAAACCCAAAGTTATCATGAAATCAAAAACCACTTTTAATTTGCTCGCTTCCATCTGAATTAAACTAGCAATTCGCCAAAAACGAACAAACCCCAAGTTATCATTTAATCAAAAATCACTTTTCATTGGCTCGATTCCAATCAAATTAGACTAGCGATTCGCCAAAAACGAACAGAA
>NW_019260705.1:0-1036 GCF_002742605.1 Olea europaea var. sylvestris | reverse complement strand
GCTTTCTTAATCTTGTCTAGTCCAGCCTACGAAACATGCCTATAGCGTCTCATTTTGAAAACCAGGGAATTCTGTCTTGGACCCGGGCTTATTTTCTTTCGATTCGAGTTAGAACTTTTATCTGTTTTGAATGTTTTGATTCTCAGAGGATCAATATGATTTGTATGAACGAAAGTAAGAAAATTTACCTGATGCCAGGGAACTTTATTTTGTGAACATTTCGGGATACTAATACAGTCAACTTCATCAGCATATCAAATATATTCTTCCCTTCCAAATAGCTGCTTCCAAATGCTGTTTTCGAAATGACTTCTGATGTCAATACCCTGAACTCTTCGAATACTTCGATTTCATTTCCCTCGTGCTCCCTCCACTTCTCTAGCATCATCTCTACACTTGAGATCATTGCTGGAACCATATTCTGCATTATTAACACTCCCTCATCAGCGACAAACTAAGCCATGTTTCAAATTAATTTGAAATCGATAACTCCTTTATCAAGTTTTATAAAATACGACTGAGTAATAACGAATATTGCATCTTACTCTGAGGCTCTCGGCATGGAAAGCATGGTTGGCTACTTTTCGCATATTCGCCCACTTTTCACCTTTCGATGATGAAAGCCCATCTCCCAACAGCTTCTTTGCAAAGCCTTCAATGTCTATTTTTGGGTAATTTCCATCTTTATTATTCAGTACTTCTTTGATAAGCTCAGGTTCAGTAACAACTAGTTGAGCTTGTGGACCAATCCAATAGAGGAAGTTCGATCCTAGTCGTAAAGAAGGTGAAAAAACCATGTTTACCTCAATAAATTTAATAGTATAATAAACCAGATTTAAGTTTCTTTTCTTCCTTAATACTAGTGCTATTCTATCCTTCCTAGTAGACACTCCATATGCGTCCTCAAACTATTAGGGGTAAAATCCCACATCTAATTAAGATGAAAACATAAATCAATTTATCAAGATTTGGACAACTCCTCCTAATAAGGTCGATCTTTTAAAATGGAACTATAAGTCGTAATATGATATCAGCT
>NW_019260704.1:0-1036 GCF_002742605.1 Olea europaea var. sylvestris | reverse complement strand
AACAAACTTCTAAACATGTTTGAATTAATGCTTATATTCAGCATCCTTATTCCTGAACAAAGTGAGTTTGTTGCAAAATTTAACGAACTCTATTTTTTGTTGTACAGAGAGGCACTTATTGTTTGTTCTCTTTATTGGCTACAGGGGATGTACACAGGATAGACTCCACCTGGATGCAGAACTGATTGGATTATGCACGAGTATCGTCTTGATCAGGCACAAAGTACTACCCTCAAGGGGGAACTTTAGCCCATTATAGATTTGTGTAAAAGTTGATTCTTTAGCCCATTTACAAATATTTGATTATATTGCACATTTACAAATATTAAGAATCAACTTTAATATTCTAAAGCAGGTCCAGTGTTGGTTACCGTTAATCCCTTTAAGAAAGTTCCTTTATATGGAAACGATTACATTGAAGCATATAAGCGTAAATCTGTTGAGAGCCCAGATGTATATGCCATCACAGATACAGCCATGCGGGAAATGATTCGAGGTGATTTAAGTATTTGATATGATTTTGTAATGATCTCAATTAAACTTAAGACCTGGTATGTTTTACTAAACTCCTTAACTCTCTTTCTTATCCCAACTGCAGATGAAGTAAATCAATCTATAATTATAAGGTCAGTCAAATGCTGCAGGGACTTTATTTAGTCTTTTCACCAGTATGACTTTTATCGGTTATCTTGTGAAGACAAACTTCCAATGTATTGCATTATTTAGTTGTCTGAATGCAAGAAGAATGTGCATTTCTCTGAGAATTTGATTATAAAAAGTCATTTTTGTTCGCAGGTTCTTTTTTCCCCCGGAATGCCTACTGTATACATACCTCATCAATCATTAAAATTTATTTTTTATAGCAATTATGGAACTGTTTTATCCCCTTGAAAATGTTGCTTGCTATTTCTAGAACTGCCCTTAGTCAAGAAAATGTGTAGTCCTTTTTATCACAATTTTATTTCAGTTGATTTATTGCATCTGAACTTGAACCAATTTATATATGGTTGCTTGCTCATTTTCTTCTTATCCAGTG
>NW_019260703.1:0-1036 GCF_002742605.1 Olea europaea var. sylvestris | reverse complement strand
TTTAAACCCTTGTAGCCTTATTCACCCGAGTTATAAAGGCTCGATAAGATGAATTTTTGTCAACTTCTCCTTTTTCTTGCTTTTTATATGACCCCTGTAACGAGCTTTAGGTCGATAATTCCCAAACCAGTTGGCTTTAGGATATCAGGTTTTAAGCCCTAACAAACTTACTTGCTCGAGTCATAAAGGCTTTAGAGAGAAGTGATAATTTTCCAATTTTTATTTTATGCCCTTTACTTGTTTTTTTTTTCTAGACATTTGATCTCAACAACCATCCTCAACTTAAAGCTTTCACCTATTTCTCACCTTCTGGGTCTAGGCAATCCACACAATATAAATTCATGCACTGAGCCTCTACTTATCTCCATGTTTACCTATAGTGGCTCAACCATCTCCAAACTGTCTTATGGTGATTTAACGGGTTAATGATATAGAGGGTTAACCTAGGTTTCTCATATTTACTCCAACAATCCCATTCAATAACTTAACATGAAAACATGAGTGGCGTGCAAAAGAATGTTAAGCATTGCATCAATAAGTATCAGCTAATTAAATCCTGTACTATATCCACAGTTCTATTTTACACCTGTCCAATAATCACATCATAGCCGGCAAGGCTACCAAACCCACACAAGCATGCAAAAGTAAAATCAACACTCATTCATCACACATGCATCATGCAAGAAGGTAGTCAATTTAATGATTGATTGTGAAAATGCATATTAACTACATGCCGAATATTTGTTTGAAAATTATGCTACCATCCCCCAAACTTATACAGTACATTGTCCTCAATGTAATTGTAAAGTTAGAAAAGCATAATTTAAAAATATAAACACAACTTGGCAAATAGAGGTAAACAACACTCCCCTGATCAAAGTGGTGGTCGTGGTGTGTAGCTGGGACCCGCAGCATGATCTTCAGGAGGAGATGGAAGGCGAGATAGGTTTGTTTCATCAACTCTGTCTGCTGCGCTTGCTCTGCCTGAATGGATTGAAGCCTATTCTCCATACTTCCCAATCGATCCCAGGTTTCG
>NW_019260702.1:0-1036 GCF_002742605.1 Olea europaea var. sylvestris | reverse complement strand
GTATAAACAAAACATTCCACCTGTGTTTTTTTGGTTTAAAAAGAATTTCATGTTTCGTGGCATTATATATACTAATTTATGATCCATGCAACGCATGGAATGTATTATTTTAAGAGTATTATTAACGTCTTAAATGTTAAGAATTGATGGAAGATTGTATTACAAAATTTTAATAAACCACACCTTTAGATCATGAAATTAGAATTAAATGAGACAGCTAATGATGGACATCCATAACAAAAGCAACAATCATAAACTATTTCAAATTATGTAATGCACAAGTTTTTATCTAAAATAGTCATGAATTAAAATGAATGCCACTGACATTTAACGGATCATGTCACACTCTAAAAAATGTTGGATGAGAGGAAACAAAGCAAAAGGAATATTAATTATTTTTTTAACCATAAAATAACACGCATATTAACGATTAATTCATTAGTAGTTGGAACAAAAGGTAGTATTTAAAAGATGTATCATTAGAGATGTCTTTCAGTGCAGTTCCATTTCCTCACTTTTTATTTCTTATTTTTCTTCTCCTCCTTTTGTTTCTTCGTTATCTTCATCTTCTTTTGCTTCTTTCTTTTCTTGTTCGTCTTTGGTTTCTTCCTTTTCTCTTATTTCATTATCTGCTTCTTTTTCTTCAGTTTCTTTGCTTTCTTTGTTCTGCACTTTGTCCATATCCATAATTTGGGCCTCGTCTTTCCCATCATCCTTTTTATCTGTTGCCATCTTTGCTACTGCATTATTTCTATTTCTTCTGTGTCACAACCTCACCCTTCTCCTCTGGCTTAGCATTGCCATTTGCAGCTGCCTTAGGTTTATTCACTCATAATTATTGGAACATAAAGATTGAACTTATCCTACAACCTTTCTTTACTGACCAAAACTGCATACAGAAAATAGAAGAGAATAACATATTTCATGAGAAAATAAGTTCAAAAGTGAAAAATAGACAAATGAAGAAAGAAAGTAAAAAATCACAAAGAATGCAAGTACTTAGCCCAAGTTGAATTTTTTTTTCTTTTTTTTTTTT
>NW_019260701.1:0-1036 GCF_002742605.1 Olea europaea var. sylvestris | reverse complement strand
CAATCCAAAACGGTCGCTACATTTCCAAAAAGTACTTATGGGCCCAAGACAGACACCCTGCGCAAAAGTTGCGCTCAATTCTTAGTACGCCGACTATCCAAGCCTTCCAAACATAAAATTGCTCATTCTCTCAAAAAATGGCCGAAATCCGTCATACGTCACGACGATGTTTTGAGTTCAATACAAAAGGGTCGCTACATTTCCAATAAGTACTTATGGGCCCAAAACGGACACCGTGTGCAAAAGGTACGCTCAATTCTTCGTACGCCGTCTATCCAAGCCTTCCGAGTATAAAGTGCTAATTCTTTCAGAAAATGGCCGAAATCCGTCATACGTCACGACGAAGTGGTGAGTTCAATACAAAAGGGTCGCTACATTTCCAAAAAGTACTTATGGGCCCAAAACGGACACCGTGTGCAAAAGGTACGCTCAATTCTTCGTACGCCGACTATCCGAGCGTTCCAAATATAGAAGTGCTCGTTCTTTCGAAAAATGGCTGAAATCCCTCATACGTCACGACGATGTAGTGAGTTCAATCCAAAACGGTCGCTACATTTCCAAAAAGTAATTATGGGCCCAAGACAGACACCCTGCGCAAAAGTTGCGCTCAATTCTTCGTACGCCGACTATCCGAGCGTTCCAAATATAGAAGTGCTCGTTCTTTCGAAAAATGGCTGAAATCCCTCATACGTCACGACGATGTAGTGAGTTCAATCCAAAACGGTCGCTACATTTCCAAAAAGTAATTATGGGCCCAAGACAGACACCCTGCGCAAAAGTTGCGCTCAATTCTTCGTACGCCGACTATCCAAGCCTTCCAAACATAAAATTGCTCATTCTTTCAAAAAATGGCCGAAATCCGTCATACGTCACGATGAAGTTTTGAGTTCAATCCAAAAGGGTCGCTACATTTCCAATAAGTAGTTATGGGCCCAAAACGGACACCGTGTGCCAAAGGTACGCTCAATTCTTCGTACGCCGTCTATCCAAGCCTTCCGAGTATAAAAGTGCTAATTCTTTCAAAAAATGGCCGAAA
>NW_019260700.1:0-1036 GCF_002742605.1 Olea europaea var. sylvestris | reverse complement strand
CGATTGGAATCGAGCC
Source organism: Olea europaea var. sylvestris (assembly GCF_002742605.1). Taxonomy (NCBI): domain Eukaryota; kingdom Viridiplantae; phylum Streptophyta; class Magnoliopsida; order Lamiales; family Oleaceae; genus Olea; species Olea europaea. The sequence goes on along the minus strand of NW_019260700.1, from coordinate 1,020 downwards.
AATGAAAAGTTGTTTTTGATTTTATGATGACTTCGGGTTTGTTACTTTTTAGCGAATTGCTAGTCTAGTTCGATTGGAATCCAGCCAATGACAAGTGATTTTTGATTTCATGATAACTTCGTGTTTGTTCGTTTTCCGCTAATTGCTAGTCTATTTCGATTGGAATCGAGCCAAAGAAAAGTGGTTTTTGATTTCATGATAACTTCGGATTTGATCATTTTCGACGAATTTCTAGTCTAACTTGATTGGAATCAAGCCAATGAAAAGTGGTTTTTGATTTCATAATTCGATTGGAAAACGAACCAATGAAAAGAGGTTATTTTTTTCATGATAACCTCGGATTTGATCATTTTCTGCGAATTGCGAGTCCAATTCTATTGGAATCAAGCCAATGAAAAGTGGCTTTCGATTTCATGATAACATCGGGTTTGTTCATCTTTGGCAAATTGCGAGTCTAATTCGATTGGAATCGAGCCAATGAAAAGTGGTTTTGATTTCATGATAACTTCGGATTTGATCATTTTCAAAAATTGCTAGTCTAATTCGATTGGAATTGAGCTAATGAAAAGTGGTTTTTGATTTCATGATAACTTCGGGTTTGTTCCTTTTTTGCGTAATGCTAGTCTAATTCGATTGGAATCGAGCATATAAAAAGTGGTTTTTGATTTCATGATAAATTCAGGCTTGTTCGTTTTCGACGAATTGCTAGTCCAATTCTATTGGAATCGAGCTAATGAAAAGTGGCTTTCGATTTCATGATAACATTGGGTTTGTTCGTCTTTGGCAAATTGCTAGTCTAATTCGATTGGAATCGAGCCAATGAAAACTGGGTTTTGATTTCATGATAACTTCGAGTTTGTTCATTTTTTGTGTAATACTAGTCTAATTCTATTGGAATCAAGCCAATGAAAAGTGGTTTTTGATTTCATGATAACTACGGGTTTGTTCGTTTTTTGAGTAATGCTAGTCTAATTCGATTGGAATCGAGCATATAAAAAGCGGTTTTTGATTTCATGATAA
>NW_019260699.1:0-1036 GCF_002742605.1 Olea europaea var. sylvestris | reverse complement strand
GCTCAATTCTTCGTACGCCGACAATCCATGCCTTCCAAATATAAAAGTGCTCATTCTTTCGAAAAATGGCCGAAATCCCACTTGCGTCACGACGAAGTGGTGCGTTCAATCCAAAATGGTCGCTACATTTCCAAAAAGTACTTATGGGCTGAAAACGGATACCGTGTGCAAAAGTTACGCTCAATTCTTCGTACGCCGACAATCCAGGCCTTCCAAATACAAAAGTGCTCATTCTTTTGAAAAATGGCCGAAATCCCTCATACGTCACGACGAAGTGGTGAGTTCAATCCAAAACGGTCGCTACATTTCCAGAAAGTACTTATGGGCCCAAAACGGACACCGTGTGCAAAACTTACTCTCAATTCTTCGAACGCCGACAATCGATGCCTTCCAAAAATGAAAGTTCTCATTCTTTCGAAAAATGGGCGAAATCCCTCATACGTCACGACGAAGTGGTGAGTTCAATCCAAAACGGTCGCTACATTTCCAAAAAGTACTTATGGGCCGAAAACGGACACCGTGTGCAAAAGTTACGCTCTATTCTTCGAACGCCGACAATCGATGCCTTCCAAATATAAAAGTGCTCACTCTTTCGACAAATGGGCGAAATCCCTTATTCGTCACGACGAAGTTGTGAGTTCAATCCAAAATGGTCGCTAGATTTCCAAAAAGTACTTATGGGCCGAAAACGGACACCGTGTGCAAAAGTTACGCTCTATTCTTCGAACGCCGACAATCGATGCCTTCCAAATATAAAAGTGCTCACTCTTTCGACAAATGGGCGAAATCCCTTATTCGTCACGACGAAGTTGTGAGTTCAATCCAAAATGGTCGCTAGATTTCCAAAAAGTACTTATGGGCCGAAAACGGACACCGTGTGCAAAAGTTACGCTCAATTCTTCGAACGCCGACAATCGATGCCTTCCAAATATAAAAGTGCTCACTCTTTCGACAAATGGGCGAAATCCCTTATTCGTCACGACGAAGTGGTGAGTTCAATCCAAAACGGTCGCTACATTTCCAGAAAGTACTTATG
>NW_019260698.1:0-1036 GCF_002742605.1 Olea europaea var. sylvestris | reverse complement strand
CGGACACCGTGTGCAAAAGTTACGCTCAATTCTTCGTACGCCGACTATCCGAGCATTCCAAATATAGAAGTGCCCGTTCTTTCAAAAAATGGCCAAAATCCCTCAGACGTCACGACGAAGTAGTGAGTTCAATCCAAAAGAGTCGCTACATTTCCAAAAAGTACTTATGGGCCCGAAACGGACACCTCTTGCAAAAGTTACGCTCAATTCTTCGTACGTCGACTATCCGAGCGTTCCAAATATAGAAGTGCTTGTTCTTTTGAAAAATGGCCGAAATCCCTCAGACGTCACTACGAAGTAGTGAGTTCGATCCAAAACGGTCGCTACATTTCCAAAAAGTACTTATGGGCCCAAAATGGACACCGTGTGCAAAAGTTACGATCAATTCTTCGTACGCCGACTATCCGAGCGTTCCAAATATAGAAGTGCTCGTTCTTTCGAAAAATGGCCGAAATCCCTAAAATGTCACGACGAAGTAGTGAGTTCAATCCAAAAGGGTCGCTACATTTCCAAAAATTACTAATGGGCCCGAAATGGACACCTCTTGTAAAAGTTAAGCTCAATTCTTCTTACGCCGACTATCCGAGCGTTCCAAGTATAGAAGTGCTCGTTCTTTCGAAAAATGGACGAAATCCCTCAGACGTCACGACGAAGTAGTGAGTTCAATCCAAAAGGGTCGCTACATTTCCAAAAAGAACTTATGGGACCAAAACGGACACCGTGTGCAAAAGTTACGCTCAATTCTTCGTACGCTGACTATACAAGCATTCCATACATAAAACTGCTCAATCTTTCCAAAAATGGGCAAAATCCATCAAACGTCACGACGAAGTAGTGAGTTCAATCCAAAAGGGTCGCTACATTTCCCAAAAGTACTTATGGGCCAGAAACGGACACCTCTTGCAAAAGTTACGCTCAATTCTTCGTACGCCGACTATCCGAGCGCTCCAAACATAGAAGTGCTCGTTCTTTCGAAAAATGGCCAAAATTCGTCATACGTCACGACGAAGTAGTGAGTTCAATTCAAAACGGTCGC
>NW_019260697.1:0-1036 GCF_002742605.1 Olea europaea var. sylvestris | reverse complement strand
CATATCCCTGGTTTCTCCGTGTTCCCACTCACTTCTCTTTTACATCTTGCACACAGGACGTCTTTGTCCTTTTTTGGCTCCTTCCCCTTGATTCGTTCAAAGACACTGGGATGTGATCCAGGGTCCTCTTCTCAATCATCTATAACCAACTTGAATTTTGGCAACTTGCTTTTGAAACCAGCCGTTACCATGTTCACTCCAAGTGGTTGTGGAAAAGGATTTTCATCCACTGCCATCTTTTTCTTATCGTCGAACGTAATTCGTCCTGACTCAATGACATCCTGCAATACATGGCGAAAAACCAAGCAATTGTTAGTCAAATGTGACCATGCATTATGCCATTTACAATATTTTTTACCCTTAATTTGTTCAGGGTTTGGCAATTTATGCTTATCGCTCAACTTTATCTGCTTATCCCTATATAATTTATCAAATATAAGGTCAGCATTGGTTACATCGAACGAGAATGTTCTAACCTTTATGTTTCCATTTTTCATGGGCTCATCCTTACCCGATGGTCTAGGCTTAGCCATTATAGGACAAGTATACGTGTCTCCTTTGACCAATTCAACCAAACACATTTCGACTTGATCGTATGACTCGTCGTTGATGGTATGAACGTCAAAATTTAGGTCTTTGTAATAAGTCCCTTTACTAGAATTTTTCATATGGTCTTCTTCTCTTATCAGTCGTTCATACCTAATCACATTCGCACACAACTGGAAAAGATCAGGAAATTCTTTGTCTTGGAATTTCTTTTTGAAATCAAAGCTCAAGCAACCTTGAGCGATTTTGACAAATTCTTTTTCGGGCAGAGGTACAAAACACTTGCTTCTTGCTGTCTTGAACTTTTGGAGAAAACTTTCTGCCCATTCGTTTGGTATTTGACGTAGATTCGTCAAATCAGCCAAAGTAACTTCAGACTCAGTTTTATAAAACTGAGCGTGGAATATTTGTTCCAATTGTTGCCATGTTTGAACAGAGTTCGCTGGCAAGTTGATAAACCAGGAGAAAGCTACTCTTGTTAATGAACTAG
>NW_019260696.1:45870-49010 GCF_002742605.1 Olea europaea var. sylvestris | reverse complement strand
AAGAGTCCGATAAAAGTCAATTCTTTTATGATTTTACCACATGATTTAACAATGAGTCAGCTCATTTGCTCAAGAAACAATTCTATTCAACCAAGATAAATATTCAAATCCCAATAAAATGACAGCCCCTATATCAAATCATCACAAATATATACACACACAGATTCATAGATACACATAAATGAGTCAACGTAAAAGAGATCTGGGCTTGGGGTTTTTCACTCACCTTTAGCTTCCCTGAGATCAGATCTACTAGAGGGAGTGAATTTGAGGATACAAGTAATTTGTGATTGGATTTACTTTTGACACTCTAGCTATTGATTCTTCCAGATCACCTGTTAATGACTGACTTGAAGAGGAGCGCTGGAATAAGCGAAGAATGGTGTGAAAATAGAAGTTCTCAGGGTGCGTGGGAGAGAAATTGGGGGGGCCTGATTAAAGAATATACAAGTGCTGTCCAGATGGGAGCACACGCTTTCCACGTGCGTATATAGAGGTTGAATCCCAATTTTGAGGATCATATCGTTTCGTTCTTAAAATTTTGTGAGGGAGATAAATCATGGAATGTATACCAACAGGTTGGGAAATAAGAGCTGCTTGTACACTACGCCTAGTACATACATATAAAATAAAAAAGGTTGAACCCCAACCTTGAAGGCCCTCACCGTCCCGCCCCTCCCCTAAAACTTTGTGAGGAAAGTAAATTGCGGGATGTGCTCCAACAGGTTAGAAAACAAGAGTTGTCTATACACTACACGTACAAGGAGTCCAATTCCATATTTCAAGAATCGAACCCCCACACTACGACTGTCAGCAAGGCATAAGATAACCTCACTTCTTTCCTTTGCATTACTGGACTATGCCCCAAGGTCGCCTAGTGCATACATATTCATATGTAGAAGGGCATAAGGTGAAGAAAAGGGAAATATGCAAACAAACTTTAGTATTGAGAAGGGACGGATTGAACTGGATTGATCTATTCATGCTCATGGTCAAAATTGATATGGCGCAAAAGTCTATTGGAATCACTGAATAAAAAAATGTGTAGCTATTAGAGAGGTGACATTAAACATATTTATAATCACTCTTGAATAAACTTTAGAATTTTTAGTAGGATTGATCGATTTTAGACCAATTTGCTTATGGCCAAAATTGTTGGAATTTTGTATCGAAAGTTGGTTGTGACCAATTTTACATGATTATTTTAAGTGGAATTCTTAATTTGGTGAATGAGAAATTAAGTCAAATGTAAGCCGCTTAATACTTGAAATTGTTGAAAAATTGTATAAAATATTGTGAAATATTCTAAAAATTTATGGATTGTCTTTTCATATGAAGGATCATGACTCATTGTATGGGTATGATTAATTTTAAATAATTGTCTCTTAATATATAGAAATAAATTTCAAAAGATGTGTTTCTTAGTATGATTGTGTCCTTTGGCATACATTTCCGACTACTATATATAGACCTATGTGTTCGGATTTTATCAATAAAAAGAAACTCAACTCATAATTCCATTTCATATTACGCTTTGGTTTTTCATAAAACATTTGCATATAGAACCATGTTTGGATTTTATCAACAAAAAGAAACTCAACTCATAATTCCATTTCATATTACACTTTGGTTTTGTATAAAATATTTGCATCAAAGTCATGATTTTGGTAGAAAGGAAACTCCGTTTGAATTCGTTGATCTAAGTCATTTGGAGTGCTCATATGGTCCGACGTGGTCGTTGTATCTTGGAAGATGATTGTCGAAGAACCGTTAGCACCGATGTGGGCAAATTCATCTTAAGGGCAAAGTGTCCAACACTTACCTCGACCAAAAATCCATCATTTGCATTTTCTCGCTTCATTTTCTAATTCATTTGATTACACTTTAATTTCATAAATTCATTAACCTTTTTTACATGTTTATTTTGCAAAGTTCGATCTACTTTCATTTAAAAGTAGAAAATGGATGAATCCATATTCATATGTTCAGACTATGTAAATTATTGATTTATCTTCTCAAATCCATTCCGGTAAGCCGAAATTACATTTCGATTTCACCCGAATAAATAACATGATTTTTGTGAAAATAATATGCACAATGTCAATGTAATTTCTCCAATAATCTTAAAATGAATTTCGATGCTGTTTGTGCATTCTATATTCTATTTAGAATCTGTCAACATATTGCTTGATTGAGAAAACATGTTCAAATTGGGTTATGTCCAAGACTATTATTTTATATTCCATTTGCCACAAAGTAATATACCATTTGTAAAGTTGGCAATTTCTTTTACCAAGTGTTTGTGCCTGTGGAGTTTTTGTACAAAATTAAATAATCTGTTCATAAGTGCACATATATTAATTTCTAAAATGATGTGGTCCTTTTTGGAATTCTTGCGGTTATGCTTTATATGAATTTAATGGTGACACTTTAATTTTAAAAGCAATTTAAACTTGGTGGCAAAAGGGATATATTTGGCCGGCAAGATTCTATAAAACATCTAGAATTATTTTTCTATGTAAAAATTTTGTAATGTTGTGCATTTTGTATTCATTGTGCACAGCTTTAATTTTAATTTGGAAGAATTAAATTACCGTATTCATGTGGTTATTACGAAATGGCATGTGGTAGAAAATACATGTGTTTTGAAAATCACTCTCATGCTCTAGTGTGTATCTTTTCCAATTGTTGACATGGTTGAATGGTCAAAAATAGTGGCTTTGAATAAAGAATCATAAAAACCAATTTTGTTTGCTATGTAGGCAGTAAACGGTTTTCCACTAAAAGTTAATTACAGTGCATGAACTGGTGCCTATTGATCGTTAATTGTGAATTTAATCATGTTGTAACTGCCATGAAATTATACACGAATTTCCATAACTAAAAATTGAAAATGAATGTCTATGAATTAATTTGGAAGTTGTAGGAACACCAAATTATTGCATGTGATATAAAGATTTATTAAATATATGTTTAATACAATTCATGTTGGAGATTAAATTCAGTCATTAATATTGAAATTATGGAATACGTGTAACTTTTCATTTTAAATGTAACGAAAAACAATTCGTACTGGCTTTTGATTCATTTTTCATTGGAATAAAATACAAAAGCAGATATGGAATGTGACATTATAATTT
>NW_019260696.1:36253-38920 GCF_002742605.1 Olea europaea var. sylvestris | reverse complement strand
CATTTTTTAAAGCAAACTCACTAATTAAACTTTCTTAATCAATATTTTCCAGAAAGTCTTGCTCAGTAGATATCAAAACTAATACATTCAATCGTTCTTGTTAACATGGTTGATCGCAAATAAGATTTTAATAACTTCAATTTTGAAAAACTTCTTTCAGCAGGATATAACCCAGTGGTGTAAAGGACAGGAGTGAGGTTATCTCACGCCTAGCTAGTCGTCGCAATATGGGAGTTCGATTCCTAAGACATGGAATTTGACTCCTTGTAGGCGCAGTGTACAGACAGCTCCCTAACCTATTGGGGCATATCCTGCGATTTACCTTCTTTACAAAGTTTTAGGAGTGGGGCGGTGGGGGCCCTCAAGGTTAGGGTTCAACCTTTAAGAATTAAATTAATCTTGATTCTTAAAAAACCTGTGTATCACCAATCAAACGAAAAGAGAGTCGAAGGGTAGTAAAAATTCAATCAATCAATTTCATTAGCAGATTTCCTTTCACAGTTAATTGATTTCATTTATTAAATTAGTAATTATAAATTATGAACAGTGGATCTATTTTCAGAAAATTGAAAAAAAAAATTAAAAAGAATTTATATTTATTGAATATTCAGAAGAATTATTGAAAAAAAAAATATGTTAAGGAAACAAAAACTTACTTGTAAGTGTTCAACTTCTCCGAAGGAAAAATATGTTGCGCTTCCTCAATCCTCAGTCCCCAAGTTTAGGCAAAGCGAATCAAATTTTAACATGTTCTTGCAAAGCGATTTCAAATCAGTAAAATCACGGAACGAGATAGATGAAAAGACAATAAAGAAAAGATAACGGTAATTCAAATTTTCATCGAGGGTTTAATGAAAAATATGAATCATCATTCGTCGTTTAAGGAAGAGAGAATTTTTTGGAGCCAGATTAAAGATGATTGGAGAAAAAAACGATTTTTTCAAAAAGATGATTAGTTTCTCTCTTTTCTGCCTCAATTATCTTTGAGATAATTGGAAAAGCCAGTAGGTTTCTTTAATTCTTTTATCCAAAAAGAAGATTGGAAAAGACGGTTGCTCAATTTTTCTTTCTTCTCTTAGTTCTCTGGCCGACCTGATCTCTTTTTGACTTTTCCCTTCCCTTACATCATTTAAGAATATTATATTCAAGAAAATTATAATCAGTTAGTCACATTATTTTTAATCTTAATATCTTATGCATAATAATTATAAGTTTATGTTTTAAATATTTAATTATAAATAAATATACAACTATAACAATAATCTTTTTGGTGCCCCTACAATTTTGAGGCCCTGTACGATAGCTCAACTCGTGCACCCTTAGGGCTGCCTCTGCACCTATGTAACTCACTGTTTTTGTGCTTTCAGACAAAGTTTTATGCTTTGAAATGTTAGGATTTCAGTTCTTTATATTTTCTCTTTCTCACCGTGTTTTTGATTTTCTCTCGGAGGTAATTTACTTGGGGTTTTGAGATTATTTTCTAACAGAAACTATGGAAGCTGAAAGCATCTGGAAGCAACTATAGCAATTGGAGGCAATTGAAGGTTAGTTGATTTTGAGGATAGTTATGGTAGTTAATCCACGTATCAATTTGATATTAGTCCTTGTATTTTGTTTGTTAACTAGCTGTCTATTTTATATCAAATTGTACAGATAATTTCACTTGAATAAGGTCATTATTAATTCATTCTCCTTTGTTCTAATATGGTATCAGAGCAATAAGTGCCTTATCACTTTTGTATTTCTGCCATTGTTGTTAAAAAATTTGAGCTCTATTTTGAGCACAATTACCATGACAACTGAAGCTATCAATCAAAATTAGTCCACCAACTCCTGATGAACGAGTAATTCCACCATTGATGATAGTTTTAGTCCTTACTGTCTGCATGACTTTGATAATCCGGGGCTGATCCTTTTGTCACAGCCATTAACTAGAGACAATTATGCCTCACTGAGTCGATCTATGAAGATTGCTTTATCAGCAAAAAATAAGCTACGCTTCATTGATGGTTCCGTATCTTGACCGAAAGATAACACTAACTTGTTTAAGTCATGGATTTATAATAACAATATTGTGATCTCGTGGATTCTCAATTCAAAATTCAAGACAATTTCAGCTAGCATCATATATGCTGAGTCACCATATGATACCTGGATTGATCTTAAAGAAAAGGTATCAACAGAGCAATGGCCATTGCATCTTTCAGTTGAGTAGAGAATTTATGAATCTCAATTAGGGGCAATCTTTTATAGGAGTCTATTATATATATATATATATATATGTGTGTGTGTGTGTGTGTGTGTGTGTGTGTGTGTGTGTGTGTGTGTGTGTGTGTGAGAGATTAATCTGCACCTATTATGGTTATAATGGTCATGTTGTGGACAAGTGCTATAAGTTGCACGGGTATCCGCTTGGATATAAGACCAAACAAAGGTCTGTTCATAACCACTATGTTGCAAATAACCAAACTAAGCATGCCACTGGGAATCAGGTATCTGAATTTGGTCAAGAACAGATACATGGAAGGAAAATTTGTGCAGGCCTTAACCAACACCTGATGAGTATGATGAGTGCTCACCTTACAGCAGCCAAAGTTGATGATGAAGGAAGAAATTCTAATGGTGGTCATGTATTAGGTACTTGTTTTTCCTCAAAACTCAGCTCCC
>NW_019260696.1:23610-29612 GCF_002742605.1 Olea europaea var. sylvestris | reverse complement strand
TGGGAACACATTACTATGGACTTTTTATTTGGCCTTCTTCGTACTCAGAATGATCATGATGGAGTTTGGGTTATCATAGATCGTTTGACCAAGACCTGCCAAATTTTTGCCAATCAAAGCTACTTATACTTTAAATAAGTTGGCAAAATTTTATGTGGATGAGATAGTGAGCTCTTATGGTACTCCATTATCTATTGTGTCAGATAGAAACCCTCGTTTTACATCTAAATTTTGGCCAAGTTTGCAGGAAGCCATGGGTATTAAATTACATTTCAGTACAGCTTTTCATCCTCAGATAGATGACCAGTCAGAGAGAACCATACAGACTCTTGAGGATATGTTGAGGGCTTGTGTTTTAGAGCTCAAAGGTAGCTAGGATACTCCTTTGTCATTGATGGAGTTTGCTTACAATAACCGCTACCACTCTAGTATAGAAATGGCTCCTTTTGAAGCTTTATATGGTCGGAAGTGCAGGACACCAATTTGTTGGGATGAAGCTGGTAAGAGGAAGTTAGAAGGCCCGGAATTGGTTCAAATGACGTTCGAAAATGTTTAATTGATCAAAGAAAATTTGAAAGCAGCTTAGGATAGACAGAAAAATTATGCGGATAGGCGTAGGAAAGATCTTGAATTTGTAGTAGGAGACAAAGTTTTTTTTAAATTAACTCCTTGGAAAGGGGTGTTGAGATTTGGCAAGCAAGGAAAGTTGAGTCCACGATATATTGGACCCTATGAGATTACTGAGCGGATTGGCCTAGTTGCATACCGATTAGATCTGCCCGATGAATTATCTCGGATCCATAATGTTTTTCATGTTTCCATGCTTCGCAAATACATTGCAGGTCCCTATCATATTCTAGAGTCTCAGTCAATTTAGTTGAAGGAGAATTTGACATATATAGAAGAGCTCGTGAGAATTTTAGACAAAAAGGTACAAATTCAGCAAAGCTAGACAATTTCACTTGCTAAGGTACTTTGGTAGAATCAGACAGTAAAAGAGGCTACGTGGAAGAATGAGGATAAGATGCTTGCTCAATATCCTCATTTATTCATTTCCTAGTCAGTTGTCAGTTGAATTTCGAGAACGAAATTCCTTTAAGGAGGTAAGATTGTTACAACCCACACTTTTTTCTAGTCAAAATCAATAGTAGAATTTTCAAAGTCAAGTCAAATGAGGACTTGTATGAAATTAAATATTTTATTGGAGTTTTTTTTACAATTGGCAATGTATGAAGGTTAAATTGGATACAATTTAAAGTTGAGAATTTATTTATATATTTTTGGAAGTTTAGGATTAAATGTGTTATGAAAAGGGAGTTGAAGGACTTATTTTGCAATTTTTTAGCAAGTGGATCATTAAATCATTAGAATTGACCAATTTTCTCTCAAAAACACACACACACACACTGAAAAACGGGCAGAGACTGGAGAGATCTAGAAAAGGGAGAAAAACTAAGGAAAAAAGAGAAGAAAAAGAGAGAATGAAGAAACGAAGAGAAGGGAAGAAGAGAAAGTGAGGTAAGGTTATTTTCTCCAAGCTGGGATGTAATTTATCCATTGTTCCAGGTGTTAGATGTGTGATTTATGTTAAATTTTTAGGATTTTAACTTGTAGTAATAAAATGTCAAATTTAGGTGATATATGTATGATTTGGAGCTTAAGCTTGGGAATTAATTGAGTTTCAATTTCAGCAAGGTAAGCAGTAAAATTTTTGGGAAACCCCTAGAATTCGATTTTGGATTAATTAATTGTGAAAATGATTATATAAATGGAATATTTCTCTTGGGAGTTGATTTTATGGAACAAAATGTATATTAAATAGGTGGAATTATGGTTACTAGTTTCACTAGATTGGAGAGTAAAATTAGTTTTAAACTTGGGTAGAAGGTTTTGTTTATGAATTCGTTATTAGAAAAGGGATTAGAAAGTGGGATTAGCTCCAATTGATCAGAAGAATATTTGGGAAATTCTTTCGAACATCGACCAATTTTAATTAAGTATTATAGAAGTAGATCTTAAAGTTTCTTAATTTTATAGTGGTTGATTAGTCATCTTGTTATGTATTCCAGGTGGTGACAAGGAGATTGGAAGAGCCTATCGACCATCTTAGGTTCAGCTTGTATTATGTGAGTAGATAAGCTTATTTTTCAAAAATTAGTATTTATTTAATTTATATTAACTCAGAAAATTTATTAATTCATATAGTCGATTTGACAACACGATTTTTAGAGTAAAGTTGATTTATAACCAGTTGTTTTTAAAAGTTAAATTCAATTTAGTAAATCATTTTATTAGCATGTTATATGAGTATTAAATGCTTTAGCACATTTAAAGTTATTTTTCTAAAAATCACCAGAAAGTACCCAAGTGATTTTACCCTCGTCTGCACTGGTGAGAATGTGTTTCCCCGGTGTATGACTTCATATGGTTATTTTACCCACTCTGCGCTGGTGTGAATGTGTTTCCACAGCGTATGATCAATATAGTGATTTTACCCGCTCTGCACTATTGTGAATGTATTTCCATAGTATATGACCATTTTATAGCTCTGCGCGCGTACAACCAGAATTACAGAATTTCAGAATTGAATAACCTTGCTATGTATATCGAGATTAATCGGTACACGAGTATGGTTATTCCGGGTATATTTTTGGTGTGATGTTTCAGTATTACATAGCTTATCAGATTTTAGAAATGCAGTATACAGAATAAAGGTATTTATGATTACAGTATATTTTGGTTTTGATAGTATTATTAGATTTTAAGCTATAGAATTCGGCTTACTCAGTTTAAAGAATAAATATTTTAGTTTATATGTATGTGGAAAGAAATTTTATGCTATATGTCGATTTTCAGAATGATTTTATGAATGGAAAATTATACTTTTACAAATATCCACTAACTGAGTCACAAGCTCATATTTTTGCCACCTCATTTCTTATTAGATAGAAGCTGCGTTGAGCGATATCGGAGCTTGTTGATCGGCGAGTTGAAGTACGTCGTGTCATTGTTTGTATGCTCATCTTGTTAATTCATACAACACATATTTTCTTGGACTGATGTATTTTGTGTCAAAAAATGCATTAAGTCACAGGCTCATTGCATATTTGTGTATGTTTTGAAATGAAGTTGTTTGGTGGTAAAGAAGGATAAATTTCTTTTTCAGTACAACTACTTTGAAGAATTGGTATTTTGAGGGGCCGGTGTACCCTGTTTTAAACCATATGTACATGTTTGGGATATTTGATTTTATTTTCAGGTGGTTTTAGTCCATTTTTCAGAGAGAACTTTGCCGAAATTTTTATAAAATTATAACAGTCAAATCATGTCAAGTTTATCTTGGTGGTGGGTCCGACACTTCGATGGTATCTACCATCGACACACGACACATGTCGGATCCATTAGGGTGATTCGGGACGGGTCGTGTCATGCCCAGTTTGAGGATGATTGGTAAGGGTAGAAGAGTTGCTGATCTTTATATTTTAGATGTTGATCCTAATAATTCATTTATTTGTAATTGTGATATTATTCACGAAACCTTTGGTTCTGTATTTTCAGAAATAAACGATGTAACTTCTCACATATGATATCATAGATTATTTTCACCAGCTTATATACATGTATGTTTCTTTGAATTTTATATGTACAACATGGTGTATTTCATGTTAAAGATTTGATTTTCTTTATTTTTTTTTATTCTTAGAAACAAAATAGTTTATGATTTTGCATTTTATAAGGAGCTTGATTTTTGTCTTTCTGTCTCTTTTTTGTTTCTTTTTGAAGGTAAACAAATAGGTTTAGAAATTTTTTAGTATATCTTTCGAACTGAATGTACAAGCCTTGAAACTTTTTGCTTCAAGATTGATTTTATTAATTTTGTTCTTGGGTTGATTTTGCGATGCATGATTTTCTTGGAAATATATATGGGTTCTGAAGTTTCTTGGATATATGTTAGAACACCCTAATATTCGGTGATGGACTCTATAAGTTGAATATGATTGGCATAAAGGTTTGTAATAGTTTCTTGTTTATATGTGAGTAGAAAGAGAGTAGTCGTAATGTTATTGATTAAGGATAGGATTTTTTATGTTCTCTATCGACTGATGTGTAATTCTTCAGTCTTCGTAGAAGAAAAACATACCTATTAAGATTCATTTTTTTATGTGAGAAATGTTTGAATCACTTTTAGGTTTAAATACGGTGAAAAAATGATTTCATTTGTTGTTTAGATACAATTCACTTATTGATGGATTCGAATTGACTCTTGGCAAAATTGGGTAAAAATTTACGTGCACTGTGTTCAATCCCTCCATTTTCAAGAAACAAAATAATTATATTTCCACATTCATAATTCAATTGGGGCTTCTAAAGCTATCAAGTACCAAATCAATTTCAAATGTTGTGCATAAGAGGTTGGTTCATAGGAGCTTTTCTAATCAAATTTGAATAAAATTTCACCTGAATTTTGTTTATTGGCGTGTTTCCAATCAAATTTAATTAAAATTTCACTTGTGTTTGGTTCATTGGTTCATCTTAAATCAAATTTGACTTAAATTTCGTCATGATTTTGTTTATTATCGCGCTTCCAATCAAATATGACTACAATTTCATCTGAGTTTTGTTAAATGGCGGGTTTTCAATCAAATTTGACTAAAATTTCACTTGAGTTTTGTTTATTGACGTGTTTCTAATCAAATTTGAATAAATTTTCACTTGAGTATGGTTCATTGACGCATTTTCATTCAAATTTAACTAAAATTTCGTCTAAATTTTGTTCATTGACGCGCTTCAAATCATATATGACTGCAATTTCATTTTGTTTTCTAATTGGTTTATTGTATGAAAGCAGCACACACATTTACCATTCAATTTTTATGATCATTATTAGACTTTGCGAACTTCTGGATGTTGCTGGAGACTTAATCCACTAAGCTTCCTTCTGTTACTTTAAAATTGTTTTCTGCCCACTCGCTCTTCACGTTCATCTCCTATATTATATTCTTCACACTTTTAAAGCTAACTTAATTTTTATTTCTTGATGTACTTTTGTTATCTAACGCTAAACTATATATCAATACTTGCTACAATTGCTAGGTTCTCGAATTCTTCTTTAAATTTTGTAGGCTTTTCTGCACGAAAGCGACAAAGGAATAAATGTTACTTATTTAAGCCTTTTTCTTCAATGTTCTATACTTGTCATTAATTTATCTATCAATCTTATGTATACTTAGGTCATATATTTTTTTCAATTGTAGATATGTTAGAAAGGGTGATCACTAATAGACTGAATTATATTATTTGTTCATTCAAATGCATATACTTGCCCAAAGTAACAAGTTTTTCATTATTTAGACAAGCTATTACTAATTTTTAAACATTAGTGTTGTTTCTGGAGTATAGTTTCCTCCTTCAAACAATCCGAACATAAAAATATTAACAGAATTAACTTAACATAATTTTCACAACGTAACAATAGGATCATTAGGATCAAAAAATTAATTTGAGCCCACCTACTTCTCCATGTTTCCTTAAAACGAATTTGCTGCCTTCAAATAAGCTAAAGGTGTTCAGTAATCATTTCCCAGAATAAAATGAATTTCGCATCTTACAGAAGCAGCATTGCAATCTGCACAAAGTAGAGAACGTTTACAATGAAAATAGAATAATTATTCTGACAACGGAGCAGCCTATTTACAAACTTGTTCATGGTCATTTGAACATACTTTAAACCCTTCAAAACAATCATTACTGTTTAAAAAGCCTCTAAACTCGAACAGATAGATGATTGTCACGTCGGTTAACAAACCATCCAAACCAAAAAATTACTTGAAAATAAGCCAATCAAAATTAATAACAATTAAATAAAAAAAATTAATATAGTACAAGGACGTACCAACACCTGAGCAAGTGCACGTGCTTACACTGAGCTGACGAGACGTACAACGGTTTCAATGTACACATGTGGGCCTAGGAACAAACCCGATAGAATATTAGGTTTCCTC
>NW_019260696.1:11623-14909 GCF_002742605.1 Olea europaea var. sylvestris | reverse complement strand
AATTATAAAATTTTAAATTCAATTTAAGTTTAAATTTTTTTAAAAAATAATTTATTTTTAAAAAAAAATTGTTGACCTCCAGAATTATGGAGGCTCAAGCATGAGCCTCCGTAATTCTGGAGGCCTCATGTTGAGGCCTCCGTAATAACGGAAGCATTATGGACATAATGCCTCCGTTAAACGAAGGTTCATGCTTGAACCTCCATTACATTACTTTACTAAAAAAAAAAAATTCATAAAAAGATATTACTTTATAAAAATTAATTTTAAAAATTATATTTGATAGATTATGTAATTTTAAGCACAATCTAACATATTAACATTAGAATCATTTCATGATAAAAAAGAAATGATAATAAAAACTTATTTTTCGAAAAATAAATATATTTATTTATTAACATGTTTGGTCTTTATTTTTTAAAATTTATTTTTCTTCAAACATATTTTCAATCATATATTTATGAAATTCACACTTTTGCTCTTGGTGTGGAAAAATAGAGATGCATGACTGTTGCCTGTAAAAATGGAAAAAGAGTAAAGAGGGCTCTATGACATAATTCTCCATATCGCGTAAATTGAGGAAAAGCAACAAAGTCACTGTATTAAACACGTAAAATAAACGACATCGTTGCTTTCTCTCAATAGAAAAAAAAAGCTACAGTGAGACAAAATGGAAGAATCTACTATTCTTTCTACAATAGTGAAACATTGCCCTTTTTATATAGTAGTGACATGAAATGATCCTACATGAAACTTCTAGAACATAAATTCTCAAACACACACTATCATTTTATGTTTACTGTATTTTTGCACTTATTATTATTTTTTTTTGCGGTAATAATAGATATTATTATATCTAAA
The DNA here is from genome assembly GCF_002742605.1 of Olea europaea var. sylvestris. Taxonomy (NCBI): domain Eukaryota; kingdom Viridiplantae; phylum Streptophyta; class Magnoliopsida; order Lamiales; family Oleaceae; genus Olea; species Olea europaea. Next base: position 14,048 of record NW_019260696.1, on the reverse strand, counting down.
AAATTGACCAAAAATTTAAAACAAAAAAAACACTGGATTGGTTTAGCCTTTTGGTGCTTGGTTGCTCATAGTAAATTGTATATATATTTCGAATACACCAAAATAAATAAATAAATAATAATAATAATAATAAAAAAAAAGACATGATGCCAATAATTAGGGAAGACAATGGTGTGGGGTGGCGTGGGGGAGCTCTCACCCCACCCCGCCCCGCAACGTCTCACCGAGTGAGACGGTGCAACTTTTGCCCTGTTTATTTATTTATGCTTCACTTCACTTTTCAAAGTTTTGAGTTATGTTATTATTAGAGAATAAAATACAAATTCAAAATGAGTTTGTAGCGGGTGAATTGTTTAGAGATAAAATTATTTTTAATGTATTTTTTCTTTCATGTGGCGAGGCAAGCTATTTTTTCCTTCACGTGGCGGGGCGTCCTCGGCCTGTTGTGCCTCATGTTTTTTGGGCGGCTTTTTTGCCCCGTTCAGGACAGGGCCCGTCGGAATGGGGCGGCGCAGGGCATGTTTTTTTTGCCTTCATACCAATAAAAGCTAAAAATTACTCAATTTTTCATATATCTAAAAAACAAAGAATATTATATGATTAAAATATGCTCTTTAATCTCAAAGTCCACAGTCAATTTTCTCAACACGTGGAAATCAATTTCCCTTTGCATGATTATTATGAAAAGTATAAGCTAGACTCTAGAAGATGTAGAAAATAAGAGATAAAAAAATGAGTCATTTTTATTTGACAATGATGATGGTGTGGCGGGGTGGTATAGGGGATGGATGGGTGCGTGGGGATGTAGGAGGAGATTAAGTCCCTGTTTGGCCATCGAAAATAGGTGAAATAATAATTTTTTGAAAAATGACTGATTGAAAAAGAAGGAAAGTTTTCAATTTACATATAATATTATTTTATGGAAGATTGTATGATTGAAAATAAGAAAGAGAAAAATCGAATGTAATGAAATGGAATTTAATGGGGGCCAAACGGGGGCTAATACATTTTAAAGAATGGGGTGCGGGTGCTGATGTGATAAGAAAAAGAAAGGGGAGGGAGTCTGGAGGATGAACTTGTTTTCATACTTTAAAAGAATTAAAAATTCGGACTGTAAATATTACATTTTTTTTTTCTTTCTATTATCTAAATAAGAGTGTAAATTCATCATTTTAATGGAGGAAAGAGAAGATAAGGATGTTTCCTTTAAAGAGCGGTTGATTTGAGGACACAAATGTTAAAAGTGAAGTGGTAAGAACGATTTTCACAGAATCGCAATGAATACAAATTGTAGAGATATTTTGAGTCAATTGTCCCCTTTTTATTACTTAAAAACTAAGGAAAAAATAACAANTGATTTAGAACATGAATTTCAGTCATAAATTTCGAAATTCAGAATTTTTTCAAGAAAGAATTTTAGGGTTGAAAGTTATAATTTTGATTTTCCAATTTAGGATATGAATTTTAACCCTAAAATTCAAAAATTCTGATATTTTGGGTTTTTACTGAAATTCTAGCTCAAAATGGCTATTGTGTCGCCCAACGACTAACGTAAGGCAGTGTGACTAGCGCCGCGACACTGTGGGGCAATCAATTTCAATCTTGGTATTTAATATTTATTTCGGATTACTAATTTTTTAAAATAGATTAGTTGAAACAACATGTTATCAAAGTAAACCTAAACTAATTTATTTGGAATATTAGGAAGGTTGTGTGAACGAACTTTACGTGAATATTCACCTGCCCAAATGAAGGTCGATATTTGGCCGAATTATTTGCACACTTATAGTAATAAATATGCGACAATTGTAAAGTTTTCTATTATATGAACATTGAATTGATCCAAAGATAGATTTAATGTTTGACCAAATTGATTGTCAATATTTGATTACTATACCAAGAGTACCATTTATAAGTTGATATTTTTGTCCAAAGACTAAATATCATTGTTGTGCTTGGTCTCTTATTATGGGGCCCACCATTATTTGAAATTATTGATTGTACAATATAGATGCCCATGTGGACATGTTGATTAAGTTTAGGTTCTCCATTCGGTTAATCTATATATTTCTGCAATATTTGCTAACATCAATTCAATTCTTGTGTTTGAATCAAAATTTAATGGTTGGAAAAAGAACATTTGTATCGTTCTTGGTGGCATGAATCTAGACCTTGCATTAATGACCTAATAATCCACTACTCTTATGGATAAAAGTTTCGCTAATAAAACGGCCCAAACTGCACAAGTCTTATGATCATGAAACGTGAATTTCTAGCAACATTCAATTGCGCTCTGCCCAATAAGGTAACTGCCAATGAATATTTTAAAGAAATATTTCAAAACGTTTTGCAAAAAATGATAAGGTCAAAACTAGTACACTTTAGGCAAACTTGGTTTCACTAAAGTATAAGACTAAAAAAAATA
>NW_019260696.1:0-4033 GCF_002742605.1 Olea europaea var. sylvestris | reverse complement strand
TGAACTGTGTGTAACTTTTAATTTATTTTGGAGGCAAAGAAAGTTAATATGGAGTCAAAGATCAGATTTTTCCATCTGGGCACGTTTGAATCGTATCATGTATTGCATAAACATCCGTACAAGTCTCCTTGTAGTTGAAGTAGTTTTTTAATATTGTGTTCTTGGGCTGGGGTTTGTTTGTATCCTATGGGGGATGGTGATGATGGGAAGAGGGATTTAAGAGTTACAAATATGGAGAATCTTTCTTTGGAGATTACAAGAAATAGATTTTCAAGGGACCTGTTGGAGAGGTTTATGGGTAGTAGTAGTGAATACGAGGCAGCGAAAGAGAAGGATGAGGAGATTGAGTTGAATCTGGGGTTGTCATTAGGGGGCCGATTTGGTGTAGACAAGAGTTTTAAGAAGTTAGTGAGGTCCTCTTCTATAGCAGAGTGTTTACCATTGGTGAGAGAAGATAATGATGCGGTGACACCACCGGTCGCGTGTAATAGCCTGGTGAGGACCGCTTCATTGCCTGTAGAGACAGAGGAGGAGTGGCGGAAGAGGAAGGAGTCACAGACCTTGAGAAGAATGGAGGCTAAGAGGAGGAGGTGGGAGAAGCAGAGGATATTGAAGGGTGACAAAGAAGGCAGCGGCAGTGGTGGTGGAAATTTGATTTTGGAGGAGAAGAGAGAAATTGAGGTGAATTTGAGGGCGAAATTAGGTAGAGATAAGTGTTTGGCTGCTGCGAAAAGATGGTCTGGGCCGCCAGTACGACTGTCTTCATGGACTGCTGCTTCTGCTAGACAGGCTCTTCTTGGAGGTGGGATTGATGTAACAGTGCCGAAAGGGAAGGGTAGTGGTGAGATGAAAGGATCCGTGCAACAAACGTCGCAAGGGTCGTTGGAATCACAAGGGGGGAGCTCTTCAAGCATGTCTGAACTGGAGAGTAAACCTCTTCAAGGTATTTCAATTTTTCCCTTATATTTAGTTATTTTCCTGTTTAATCAAATAATGTGAAATTCCTTTCGAACTCTAATGTGATTACTATATGTATATTTAAGTTTCATCTAGAACTAACTAGAGATTTCCTTGTTTGAGTTATTATTGTTTTTTTTATCCTTTTTCTCTGGCATTTTTCTCAGAAATTTGTAGTTTCTATTGACATTTCTTGAGCAATAACTAGCATTTTGTTATTCTTGAAATCTGTCTTTGGAATGATGTTTGATATTAACGGGCTGCGATTCGTATTTGAGATAACTGTTTGACTTTGTTTGGTGGCATAGAACTAGAGTGTTGAATTGGAATTTAAGAAAATCAATCCAAATTTAATCTAATTGTTCTAAGTCCAACTTTGAATCCCTTATTATATACTAAATTGGTAACAAAATGTGGCCTCGATTTTCATTTAGGATTTGAGTAATATGAATATCAGCTAACTGTGCTTTCTGAATGACATAGATGTATTACACCGTTATTCAATTTTGCTTACTACTATGCTCTGTGATTTAGGATGAGTTCTTAGTATACATCTTACTTTTCTTTTTGAGATTTTGCATCTTCAGTCTTTCTTAATTCCCCCAATTTCTGCCTACTGTCCTCATTTTATAATTTACATGCCATTGTTTTCCCTGTGTAATTTGAACACCTCTTTAGGAAGTGTAAGATGTTACTCTGTAGCTTCTTTATTGATTCTACCATTATAATTCAATTCTGCTGCTTATGCTATCAATTCTTCATTTAGCTAAGGTTAGTAAGGTTTTTGGAACTGAAACTTCTGTGACTAGAATGTATGTAAAATGAGTGCTACTTGTGTAGAAGAATTTATTTAATTAGATAAATGAAGAGTTGGTGATATTGATGACTTATTGCTTCGTTGAATTAAAAAACATGTTGACATATAGAAGGATATTTTTCAATTGGGATTGGAGTTTACATAGAAATCAGCAGAATTGGAGGAGTTTAAGTCGGTAAACTTGTATGGCCTCAGAACTGATCTCTCTATAGAGATAAATATTGAGCAGATTATGCAAGAGGAAACCTTGCGTTCTTCTGGGTATTTTTACTTAATGATTGAATCTTTACTGAATCTTGGCTGTCCTTTACAGATTGTTTTGACAAAATGTTTTGTGAATGCATTCCACTTATTTTGATCGGCCAACATAATTCTAACATTATCTGGATAAGATCACATTAAATAGAAGGGCCATTTCGCTTAATGCAGCAAATTTCATTGATATATTTCATTGTACTCATGTTGATTCGTTTGTTTAAAAAATCATTGACTTGTCCGCTATAGTTCTTTGAAGATATATATATATATATATAAACAGCATTGGTTGTGAATACGATGTAGCTAGGTTGGATCATAGCGTTCAAGAAAGTTCATAGCTAGCTTTTGAATATAAGGCATACTTTTGTTTCTATATTAAGTTTGGATCTGTGATGAGTAAAATGATTGTAACATTGTTTCTATATATTGATGTTCATCAATACACAACACATTTATGGTTCTAGATCGCTTTGGCCCTTCAATTTTTAGTTTGAGGCTCTAGGCACTGATTTCTGGTCATTAACACATTTACTGTTATAAAGAAGCATAGGGTGCTAGAATCTTCAGTTACCAGTTTTCTGTTGATATTCTCTTGTATGCACTTTACCTATTTCCGTGTTGATGCATGTGGATTTTCACCGAGCGGTCTTTACCCGTCAATCTTAATCTGACCATCTTGAATTTCTGGTTTTCTTTTTTCTCTGGGAAATTCCTTTTGATAAAAAAGTTTCAATTTGTTATAATCTAGGTTAACCTATCAGAACTCAAGGAAAAGGTTGCATCTTTGGTATGAATCCTCCCAATACAAAAGAAAACAGTGAGAAAACTTGAAAAAGGGACATATTGAAAAAATGAGAAAAAACAATAATAATAGGAGTAGAATGAAAGAAACTCTTTCACAAGCATACACTTGTGATGCTTATTTTTTGGAACCTGAATCTGTACCATAAAGATAGTTCGTTAAGTCCATGTAATTTTGTTAATGTATTGCACCCATCAAGGATCGAGGATTATCATATTATGAATGTAACCTTATGATACTACAGGCCAGGCAACTTCATAAAATCCTGTTTGATAAGTTTATTGTTGGTAGGAAGGATAATGTTGAGAATAGCTCAGGTAAGTACCTCTAATGAGCATACGGGATTGGACAGTATAATGAATAATATTTAACTTCTTTTTCTTACTTAATACTATCCAATTCTTTATACCAAATGTGGTAGTGGTGCAGTGAAGCTTAATTCAAGTGGATATTGGCAGGTATTAGGTTAGTGTAATGTCCATATGCAGGTGTGAAAAAGAAAAGTTCTCGACAGCCGCATCAGCGTGAAATTGTTAGACAAGTATACGGTATACCTTGAACAACAATATGCAGTTGTCTATGGTCATGTGAAATTGTTTTGGATCAGGCATGCCTATTAATGAAATTATGCAAAATACTATTTTGAATTGAGGCTAGAAAAACATATTTCCAAACCAATGTTAGGATAAAGATATATGTATCTACCTTCTTGCTGAAGTGCTTGATTCGCTTTTGAAATGAGATATATTCATAAGAGTTTCAATGTTGGACTATTTGAATCGTAATATTGTATACACTTATCCCTTAACTGCGGATCAGCTTAGTACTCCTATTACATATAAGATTATAGAGCGTCTTCTTCTGATGAGCTTGATTAATCATATTATTGGTCTAGTAAGAAGGGATTGAGGCTTGCTTAAACATGAACAAGCTCTCTATGCACTGGAATGTATCTGTTATACTCTAGTCTCTCTTGATAGTTGTTGAGTAGTTGCAAACATTCAGGACATTGTTAGAAGGTTCAAAACACATGTATACAAAGTTATGTTTACATTGTATCCTTATGTTTTGATTCATTTCGGGTCGGTCTCAAGATCTTTTTTGTTTGTACATCTTCTGTGATCTTGTTAGCCCGGATATGCTCACAGTGTTTGTAAATAAGTTTTGAACGAATAATTTACATTTACCGATAAAAAAAA
>NW_019260695.1:0-1036 GCF_002742605.1 Olea europaea var. sylvestris | reverse complement strand
TTTTTTTTTCATTTTGATCAATCATTTTTATGTTTATAGTCTTTAACAGTTTGTGGTTCAGAATCATTATTTTGCATAATATCAACCGCATGTATGGCTTTTTTCCCCACATTTTTAATATTTGATTGATCAATCTTTTCTAATATTACTTTTTATGAAATTTTTGGTTTGTTTTTCTCTTAACTTTTTTTTTTCGAGGTACAAAGTATTTTGAACCAACTAGTCGATCACGCTTCTAGCGTGTTTGAGAATCATTTGTTATAGGATATTGTCATGTAAGGACACCAATTTTTGTTGGAATATTTGGTAATTGATTTGCAATTCTTTACAAATAAATGATTTTTTTCGAACTCTTGCTTAATTGATTGTTGTAGGGATCAAAGTGAAATAGTGTTATTTCATTCCAAGAAATTTTACTTTGTTTTCCATGGTGTAGTTTTCCTCTTCTCAAAGTTGGGACAGTCATTTCATCAAAATAACAATATGCAAAATGTGTAGTAAATAAATCGCCATTTTAAAGGTTCAAGATATCTATTAATAGATGGTTAATCAAAACCCACTTAAATTCCAAATCTTCATTGAAGACCCATTTTATGCGTTGTGGGGTGAAATAGGAACTTTGACGGTACAACCAAAAACCCGTAGGTGAAAAATATTATGCTTATGACAAAATGCAGTTATAAAGGTAAATATCGATAATAGGCAGTTGATTTTATAGAAACCAATAATGCAGCATGTAATATGACATGACCCCAAACAGAAGCTGTGAGTTTTGTTTTCATAACTAATGGTCTAATAATAAGTTGTAGACGTTTAATAAACAACTTTACTAAACCATTTTGTGTATGAACATGTGCGACCGAATGTTCAATAACAATCCCAATTGACATACAATAATCATCGAATGCTTGTCATTTAAAACCAACGTTGTTAAGACGAATAGTTTTGATTGAGTAATCAGTGAATTATACTCGTAATTTTATAATTTAAGCAAGTAGTCTAGTAAATGCTACATTTTTAATGAAAAGTTGGTAAA
>NW_019260694.1:0-1036 GCF_002742605.1 Olea europaea var. sylvestris | reverse complement strand
AAAAAAAGAAGAAGAAAGAAGTAGAAAAAAGGCAAAGTGTCTCATTGAAACTTGGAGGAACCTTCACATATTCTATACTCATACCCATATCATGCAACCTTTTCGAAGAGTCCGAGCATCAGAGCAAAAAATGAGCCAACAATTGGAATGTTGAAGCCATTTCATTTTTAGGTCTCTAGCTTCGGGTCTTGGTTTGCATTTTCACATAATTGCAGCCTCTCCTTTGAGTCTAAAGGGTCTTTGATTATTGAAGCTTGGGATTCCATCGTAAGAGGTCAACCTCATTAAGAATAGTCCAAGCCTCAAGGTGGTTGCTTGTTTGAGCTCACCAATCTTGGAATCCCGAATGCTTGTTTGAGCTTTAGACGAATCAAGTTGCTCGTTTAAGCTTGTTGGGCTCTAATGTTTTCATCTTTATTTGATGTAAGATTTATCCTTTACATGGTCGACTTTATGATAACCGGCTTAAAATTAATTAGTGTCTTGCTTTTTATCGACCATATTGTAGACAGCTTTTGAAGGACTATTAAATTCTTGTTATATCTGTCATGATGCAGTATGTGATGATCGTGTTGAAGGGATCTGTTCCAATAGCGTTTGGCGGGACAGAGCAACCTGCAGCGTATGGAGAGTTGGTGTCTATTGGAGGACTTAACCCAGATGTTAACAAGAAGCTGAGTGCTGCTATTGCCAACATACTTGAGACTAAGTTGTCTGTACCCAAATCGCGACTCTACCTCAAATTCTATGATACTAAGGTAACAATTTAGAGCTTTCTGAGTTTGTAAAAGGTTGTCTTTGTCAGGCACTAGTGTCATCTCATTGCATTCTTCCTGCTTGTTTAGGCTCATCAGAGTCAAGAATATGCACAATGTCTTCATGCCTTGCACCAATTCTAAATCATGTAAACGAACTTTCACCGTTTAGATAGATGATTATTACTTTGTGCTATTATAATTATATTCTTTCTTTCTTTTTTTTAATCACTCTGAAGTTTTTTTTTTTTTTTTGCGTGAAGTTCTTGCCTTTTTTATTG
>NW_019260693.1:0-1036 GCF_002742605.1 Olea europaea var. sylvestris | reverse complement strand
GTTTCAGAGTAGTCTATGTTGGTAGAATATTTCCTTCCTTCTCTGTTCAGTTTATATGTTTATTTGGTATTCTCTCTCCACCCTACTACTATCTGTTCTGATGTCAAATCGTTGTTATATTTCAATGTTATCTCAATCTGGTTGGTTTGACTGATACTTTCTGTTTCAATATTTTGCACGAGAAGTAGAAGTTTGCATGGTAAGCTGTCTATGCCTATAATTATGAAGTATCTTTGATTCTTTCTTTACTTGCAGGATGGGCATGACTCTGAGAATTCAAAACAAAGTACTGCTGACATGACTGTTTTTGTAAGTTCTATAAGCTCTGTGAAGTTGCCAGATAACTTGTTCTTTGGTATTTATTTTTTTTATCTCAGTGGATTAGCTATGTATTTCTGCTCTATAATAGCATCTACTTAGTTGAATATGGCAATGGGGATGTTTAAGGATGAGATGCTGCAAGATAGATTTGGAATTGAAAGATCTCGCTCTCATTCTTAACTGCTTCTGCAAAGCATTACAGTGGTTTTGTCAGTATAAATATTCTATTATATACACCCAAGCACAAACGAAAGCGTACTTGGGAAGGCCAGTGACTGCAAGAGGGAAAAGCTAACATATTTGATTCACAGGATTTATGTGGATTCAATTTCTCTAGTGTCAGCGAAGCCTCTACAGGCTACTAGATATTATATAAATAATTGAATTTAAAGGGACTTATGCAGGATTAGAAAATTTCACAGGCTTAAATGTCCGTATTACATGAGATTCTGCTTTTTTGAATTTCGACATGATATACTTTTAATATGTTCTAACTTGTTATTTTACGTTTTCAGGTGCAAAACCTCCTCCAACAAATGGTGAGTTATTAGCATATCAAGTTGAATTCTGCATTACAGAACATTAACATACAAGTATTTTTATTTTTGCAGCAAACCAGGTTTCAGGCTATGTCTGAGTCCATCATCAGTAAAAATATCCTTTTAAAGCTCTTTTACTCTATATTGCATTCTTTTTTATAAATAATACCACTGTT
>NW_019260692.1:0-1036 GCF_002742605.1 Olea europaea var. sylvestris | reverse complement strand
TGTGTTTGTAGATTCGATCTACATCAAGTAGCCACAAGTTACTTCCCGAATATCTCTTAACTTTAGCCTTGTTTGAACATATTCGAATCAATAATTACAAATATGTTGAACATAAAAGACTTTGCAGGTATAAAACGTTTTGACAAGTAATTTAATTTGAGTGGAATCAAGGTGAGAAATAATTTGACTTGAATAGATCAAGATAATCTTATGGAATCTTATTTCTCCTTTTGATGATATAAATTTTAGTTCTAACCAAGTGAGATTGATGGAATTTTCAATAACTCAATACTTCAATTTTACGAATGAAATGAACTGTAGACATCATTTGTTACATTGAACCAAACATAATAAATTATAAATGTTGTCCTAATTATGTGCAATTAATCACAAGTTGACGCCGTTAAAATGAAGACAGCTTTAATTTATGAATGAACGAAATCACATGCACAATTTTATGAAGGGGAATTTACACAAATGTCACTAAATATGAAAATGCACAAAAAATTGTCTTACACAATTTTTTTGCAAAAATGTCACTTTTTTCTCACAAAATGTCCATATTACCCTTTGACACCTTTTTAGGAGCAATAAATGCTTGATTTGAATACTATTAATGGTGTGATGTGATTATTTATTTATTTTTATTGTTAATATTGAAGAAATGAATATTATATTATATAATATGAATTTTTGATTAAAAAAAGGGTGAAATGTGTACAAAGAGCACACACAAGTAGGAGTTGAAATAGCTTCTTCTTCTTCATCATCCCCCTTTCATTATCAACAAGGCATGAAGGAAAGCTATTGATCAATTTCAAAGGTGAGGTAGGAGAAAAGAAATTTTTGCATGCCATACTTGAGTACTTTAAATATTCAATAAAACATGATCAGAATTAATTGTCCATATTTCATCTCTTATTCATTGATTTTTTATTCTTGGTATATTTTAAAAAGGGAAGAAATACCAATATTCTCAAGAAAATGTGAATCATTTCATATGTAATTCTATATTTAATGAAGCATTGAGTTATAC
>NW_019260691.1:0-1036 GCF_002742605.1 Olea europaea var. sylvestris | reverse complement strand
TTATTTCTTCGATTTTTATAAATCAACAAACAGATATTTCCTTACTTCATAATTCTCTCAAAATAGTAATTTCCAGAATTTTTTAATTTGGAACTTCTATGATCAAAATAGAATTTGCTACTATTCTACCAGAATGGATAAGCGAAATTGATCCACAAAGTAAAATTCTTCTTTCAGAAGAATTTTATCCTTCAAAACAAATTGTTACGATATGGACTTTGATGATTCAAAGTTTTTCTCTTGTCAGAGATAGTTATTATCCATATAAAATTTTCAAGATTGAAGATTTTCAAGCTATTCTTACTCAAGGATCAAGAAGTCTACTTACAGAACTCGGATCAAAATCAATTATCGAAGCAAAAGGCAAGATTCACAGAAATCTTTCAAGATTAGACTTAAAACTTGTTCACCATGATGATTCATACCTCATTTTTACGGATGAACATAAATGGGTTCCCAATCAAATTCCATTGCTTCAAGACATACTCAACAACAAACTCAAGATGTCTCCACAGCGGGAAGATCATTTATTCAAACATTATCATTATCCTCGAGACAATTGATGAAAAGATAAACTACTTTAAATAAAGTAGTAAACAAATTTCTTTTCATCTTTCAAGAATTCAAAAAGATGGTGCTTTTTGTCAAAAGTTGATTCAAGTGGAAGTCAAAAGACCAAGGCATCAAGATTCATTTCAAGAGAGCGCGAATTTGGCAATCGAATTTTTTCCTTTTGTTCTCTACAAAATTACTTTGTAATTTTTCAATTCTGTAATCGTTCAATTATCAATAAAATTTATTTTTTCAATATTTCTATTCTTTATTTTGAAATTTTCATCTATTTTCTGATTTCCTTTCCCCTGGGCTATATAAAGACTATAAATATTGTAACGGCAAATCATTCAGGCACTGTAGCTTATTTGCATTAAGAACTGCCCTCAAGCCTAGGATAAATTAACCTTCAATTGGAGGGTTGTGGGGTGTAGCGATCATATAGAGTTTATTTTTTCTCTGCACACTCACTCCAGGCATCTCA
>NW_019260690.1:0-1036 GCF_002742605.1 Olea europaea var. sylvestris | reverse complement strand
TGGGGTTTATGGTTTAGGGTTTAGGGATTTCGACCCTTCTGGAGTCATTGGTGATGGTCCTAGACCCTGATTCAATGCGTAGACTGGAGTTTCGACAACATTGGGATTCGTATCATCAACATTTTCATATAAATCTGATTCTACTGCTTCCAAAATCATTGTAGCGCGAAGTGCTGGAAGATTTTGGGTTGTTTGGGGTTGAAATCCATTAGGTAAAGGTGGTATGTCGGGTGGTGGATCAAGATTTTTGAAGGATTGTGATTTGTCTGCCATTTTAGAGAGAAGGGAGAGCGTTTTCGGCTAGAGAGAGAAAGTGCGGTTTAGGATTTGGTTTTGGTTTAGGGTTTAGGGTCTGGAGTCTGGGGTTTAGGGATTTTGGTCCTTCAGGAATCATTGGCGATGGTCCCAGACCCTATGCGTAGAGTGGAGTTTTGAGAACATTAGGATTCGTGCCATCGACATTTTCATATAAATCAGATTCTATTGCTTCCAAAACCACTGTAGCTTGAGGTGCTCGAAGATTTTGGGTTGTTTGGGGTTGAAATCCACCGGGTAAAGGTGGTGTGTCGGTTGGTGGATCAAGATTTCTGAAGGTTTGTGATTTGTCTCCCATTCTAGAGAGAAGGGAGAGCGTTTTGGCTAGAGAGAGAAAGTGCGGTTTAGGTTTGGTTTTGGTTTTGGTTTTGGGTTTAGGGTTTGGGGTCTGGGGTCTGGGATTTAGGGATTTTGGTCCTTCAGGAATCATTGGCGATGGTCCCAGACTCTGATTCAATGCGTAGAGTGGAGTTTTGAGAACATTGGGATTCGTGCCATCAACATTTTCATATAAATCTGATTCTATTGCTTCCAAAACCATTTTGGCGTGGAGTACTGGATGATTTTTGGTTATTTGGGGTTGAAATCCATTGGGTAAAGGTGGTATGCCGGGTGGTGGATCTATATTTTTGAAGGTCTGTGATTTGTCTCCCATTCTAGAGAGAAGGGAGAGCGTTTTGGGTTAGAGAGAGAAAGTGCTATTTAGGGTTTGGTTTCGGTT
>NW_019260689.1:0-1036 GCF_002742605.1 Olea europaea var. sylvestris | reverse complement strand
GAAAGGTATAAGACGACAAATTTTTGAAATTTGTGAGCTAAAGCTTTTCCCTATGAACCCTTTGGAGACAAATACAATTTGTTGCGTAAGTTTTCTCCCGACAAAATAATTCGTTTGCTGAAATTAATTTTACCTACAAAATGTTTCACTTTTCCCTACAAATCATGTTGTTGGCTAAATTGTATTTTTCCCTACAAATAATTTTTTTTGTACGAAAAGGGTACTTGTTCTAAATGGTACATATTATTTTGTAGGCTAAACTATTTTTCTCTACAAATATTTTTTTGAGGGGAAAGCACAATTGTAGGATATTATGAAAGAATTCAAAGGAAAAAAAATTAAATTATTTTCATATTTTATTTTTTATTTATATTGTAATAATTTTTTTAACCTTATTTAAAATAATATAAAAACGCAAAAAGATAGTGTCAATCAACATAACATTGAATCCAAAAATATTTTATCAAACAACAAATAAAAATCATTTACTAAGTATCATTACATCTAAATTTAAAAAAGCATGGCAAGCATGATCTATATCTATAATTATGCACCTAAAAAATAGAACTCTTTATCCTCAAGAATTAGATAGGCAGCAAATCCTCCTATTCTATCAGGTAGAAGATCATAAAACAAATCATATTGCTCCTAACTCAGAGATGACAATCGTTGATCCTGATTCCGCATTTGCAGTCCTCCAGGCAACACCCACGCCTAGAAAAGTTGCTACGTATTGAGAGATGTGCTTCAAACCTATTTAAGAATAAAGTTATGAGTAAAATAACCTATACAGAAACTTCGTTAGCATCAAGTAATTCTTCAAATGGAATAGGACATTCGCCAACCAGGCACATTTGGGAAAATTTCTTTGAGCTTTAAGAATTAAGTCATTGGTTGTTGGCGTAGAAAGAAAATTTCTCCATACAAGTGGATTAGCTAAATACCTTCGAAATGAAGACAGAACAAGAAGAGGCCTCTTCAGTATATCTCTTATTCATAGAATCAAGGTATAAGACATCAGAGAAGCCTCTGTTCC
>NW_019260688.1:0-1036 GCF_002742605.1 Olea europaea var. sylvestris | reverse complement strand
CTATAGGGATACGGGGTTAGACCAATATGTAACATAAAAAGCTATGTGACCAATCAAAACGACGTCATCGCAAAATAAGGCCTGAATATTCTTTGAAAGACCGAAGCTATTAGATTACAATTCCCTAGTTCTCACCCAGGCAAGGTTGAGCCCCTAAGCTTGCGCGGAGAATTTAGCGAAGTCTACAAAGCAAACTTGTTTACTTAGAATTAATGGGATCTTAGCAAGCATAAAACGTTCTATAGGAAGCAATCAAATATCCTCTCCCCTTAAGATGGGAAAAAAAATAAAAAAAAGAGAGCAAAAAAATCCTCTTGGCCACATGGAAGCATAAAGAAGGTACCATGTGGCAAAATATTTAAGAGAGCATGTGAGAATCGTGAGTTAGAGAATATTGTGAAAGTAATGGCCAAACCTATAAGAAAATGCTGTGCCATAGAACCATCTAGAATTATGGTCCTCAAATGACTAGGCAACGTGTGTCAACAAAAAGTAAAGAGACTAGCCTGGAGGCTTGAGAAATCTATATATATATAAGTGATATGGGATACCCTAGCCCAAATACTTTTTATTCATCTCCAAAGTCTTCACTCGGCGAAAATTGTCTCCATGAAGTTGTTCCCACGAAGCTCTGGTGATCACAAAAAGGCTTGGAAAGGGGATTAGGTAAGGAGGTGGCATGGGATTTGCTTGCTTCAAGTTTTAAAGGTCAACAAACATACCTCACTGTGCAATGCACGTGCATGATACACACGGGATAGTTATTTATTCACAAAGTAGAGAAAAGATAACATTAGTTATCATACATAAAGGGAGAAAAGTCAAAGGAAATTTTTTTGTAGCAGGTTGAAAATTAATTTTGCACCTTTCCACACAAAAATTCAAGCAAATTGGGTCAAAAAAGAGCATGAAATGTCATGACCGGAACAAGAACCTTTTCAATGGAGAAGCAAAGTAGAATAGAGGAGGAAGACGTCATTTCATCACAAAGTTCTCCTGAATCTCTCATTTTCCAAGCAAATGAAGATATCTAATC
>NW_019260687.1:0-1036 GCF_002742605.1 Olea europaea var. sylvestris | reverse complement strand
TCTCCATAAAATGTAGGCAACACATGATGCCAGACCAGTAGTAACTGGTAGTGAAGCAGGTATAGGCTTTTATCATAAGACTAATAAAGTGGTATGCTATATTGATCCCTTCACCGACCAGTAGCACAGTAGAGGGCTTGATTCTTTGTCAAGCATGTGGTTAAGTGCCTGGTATACCTTGCCATCATCAGTGACGGAAACCCAATGTAGGCTCATGATGCTAACAACTGAATTCACAGGTGCATACTGGAATCCAGTAAAAAAATATATATGCATTTCAAAAGTAAACTGTAGGACTTCTCTAACTGACAATATGACTTGCAATCGCTAAGAACTGTGAGACGTCCGTTCCATGAATTATATTAGAACCATCCAAAGATGCATAAAGCAGTCAACAATCTTAGCAACGATGTCATCTCCTTCCCGTCCCAGCAACCCCCCTACCTAAATAGTGGAGTAAATTTTATATTTTTAAATATTCATAAGAAATCATTGCATCTATCCCATTTGTCAATACAGATTGAAACGACCACACGTACATATTTATGGTTTTAACTACAGAAACACAGAACTTAGCATGCCCTTCATATTTTTTATTTTCTGCTTTAGACGGCAAGGCAATAGTCAGTTTTAAGAAATAAGAATTACTTACTCAAAGAACTCTGCCGATAAAAGGGTAAATCAAGAGGGTGAAGTAAAAAGAATCTTGTGAAACTACTCAAAGGGACAAGAACAGCATAGCTTCCAGGAGAATAACAGCTCTCAGAGAGAGAGAGAGAGCGGTAATCTTATCTTTTAGTCAGGGTTATAATAAAAAAATACAGGAATTTTATGTGATCGGAATACATTGTTGAGAAACAGCTATTTGATCAGCTCTACTGGACAATACAAATTGTTTGGTCATTAAAAGACAAAATGTTGATAATATAAAAATAGTAATCATAAGGCAGTTAGCATAAATGCCGGGCAATACTAGAATAGATAGATAAATATAAGTGGATAAATTAAGGGAACCAGGATTTAAAGGGTTTACACG
>NW_019260686.1:0-1036 GCF_002742605.1 Olea europaea var. sylvestris | reverse complement strand
ATGACGCTAGCCAAGAAATTGAGAAAGAAAGGTGGATCTAGAAAGACTACAAGATCTTCTAGGAGCAGATTTAGCCCCCGTTTAGCCCCCATTAAATTCAATTACATTACATTCCATTTTTCTCTCTCCTATGAAGTCACACAATCTTCCATAAAATAATATTACACGTAAATCGAAAAAATCTCCTTTCTCAACCACTCATTTTTTCAAAAAAATACTATTCCTCTCATTTTCATTTTCAGAAAATGGGGGCCAAACAGGGGCCTTAGATGACACCTATAGCTTAGCCCCTATTTGGCCCCCCTTTTTTGGAAATGAAATTATGTGGAACAATTTTTTATTTTTTATTTTTTTTGAAAAATGAGTGGTTGAAAAAGAAGGAAAATTTTTCGATTTACGTGTAATATATTAATTTAAAGAAGGTTGTGTGGTTGGAAATACGAGAGAAAAATGGAATGAGATTCAAACAAGGGCTTATATTGAAGCAATTTCCTTGGTATAATGGAAACCCCACAATCAATTATGGAGGGATTGATTGATAAGTTGATAGGTGAATGCCATGGAAAACTTCGATAAGTTTAGAAGTTTCTAAAAGAAACAAAAAAAAATTTACTCTCACAAAATTATAAATGAAATCTGAATTCCTTTATTCATCAAGCTAATAGCTATTTAAATACAAATAGGTCCATGAATTTGACATCTGGAAAATCCCAAATATGCTGCATGAATTCACAATTATCTAGGAAGGAAAACTAACTATAACTTCAATGTCAAATGAACCCTAAGTTCAATGCTGGAAATAGATTCTTAAATCACGCTTATTCCATCATCAAATAAAGAAAGTATCTAGATTGACATGTAAGCCTTACAACTCAACAAAACAATTAATAATAAATAAAAAACTTGCATAGTATTTTTACTTCATCTTAATATTTTCATTAAAAAAACTTTGCTTGATTGAATCAAACTTGTAAAAACATCTTATTCATCAAAGTTTCTCATTTATCTCATAGTACTTGATTTATTATAATCATTC
>NW_019260685.1:28314-34987 GCF_002742605.1 Olea europaea var. sylvestris | reverse complement strand
AAGTCAAAGAAGATTGAACCCAAACATGAAGGAAGTGGTCAGGGCAGAGATACTCAAGTTATTGGATGCAGGAATTATCTACCTAATTTCAAATAGTGCATGGATCAGCCCTGTTCAAGTGGTACTGAAAAAAGGGAGAATCACAGTGGTGAAAAATGAGAAGAATGAACTAATTCCCACCAGAATAGTTACGGGTTGGAGAGTTTGCATTGACTATCACAAACTGAATGCAGCTACACGAAAGGATCACTTCCCACTCCCATTCATTGATCAGATATTGGAGAGATTGGTTGGACATTCACACTACTGCTTTCTTGATGGATATTCGGGCTATAATCAGATACCTGTCGCACCAGAGGATCAGGAGAAGACCACTTTCACTTGCCCCTATGATACTTTTGCTTATCGTAGGATGCCTTTTGGTCTTTGCAATGCTCCAACCACATTTCAGAGGTGTATGATGGCAATATTCTCTGATATGATTGAAAGGTTTATCGAGGTTTTCATGGACGACTTCTCAGTATTTGGATCTTCATTTGATGAATGTCTAAACCACTTGAATTTGGTCTTACAGAGATGCAAGGAGACTAACCTGGTTTTAAATTGGGAAAAATGTCACTTTATGGTGCAGGAAGGCATTGTACTTGGGCATAGGATATCGACAAAAGGAATTGAGGTAGACAAGGCAAAAATTCAAGTGATTGAGAAATTACCACCGCCTACATCAGTTAAAGAAGTTCGTAATTTTTAGGGGCACGCTGGGTTCTACCGGAGGTTTGTAAAAGATTTCTCGAAGATCACTAAACCTTTGTGCAATTTGCTAATGAAAGATGTAACCTTTGAGTTCAATGAGGATTGTCTCACAGCCTTCAACACTTTAAAGGAAAAGCTTACGACAGCACCAGTAATTGTAGCACCAGACTGGGAATTGCCTTTTGAATTGATGTGTAATGCAAGTGATCACGCTGTAGGTGCAGTATTGGGACAACGGAGGAACAAGATTTTTCATGTGATCTACTATGCAAGCAGAACTCTAAATGATGCACAAATAAATTATGCAACCACTGAAAAGGAGCTATTGGCTGTGATATTTGCATTCGACAAATTCAGGTCATACCTCGTCGGGTCTAAAGTCATCGTCTATACTGATCATGCTGCATTGAAGTATCTGCTCACAAAGAAGGATGCAAAGCCGAGATTAATTCGTTAGGTGCTGTTGTTGTAAGAATTTGATATTGAGATACGCGACAAGAAGGGCACCAAGAACGTAGTATCAGATCACCTATCCCGACTAGAACCTGGGGAGAAGGAAGATTTAGTGGATATAAATGAGATCTTCCCGGATGAACATGTTGAGAGTGGATGAAGCACCTTGGTACGCAGATATTGTCAATTACTTGGCCAGTTCCATTCCACCGCCTGACTGCTCCAGTCACCAAAGAAAAAAATTCTTCGCCGAGTTAAAATATTATTTCTGGGAGGATCCAATTCTCTATAGGCGAGGAGCTGATCAGATAGTGAGGAGATGCGTACCTGAAGAAGAAGTACATGAGATTCTCGAGCACTGTCACTCATCCCCATATGCAGGACACTTTGGAGCTTCAAAAATAGCTGCAAAGATTCTACAATCCGGGTTCTACTGGCCTACACTGTTTAGAGACACATTTGAATTTGTCAAGAGGTGTGACCGATGTCAACGCACTGGGAATATTTCGAGGAGGAATGAAATGCCACTAAACAACATTTTGGAAGTGGAAATATTTGATGTTTAGGGAATTGACTTCATGGGACCTTTCCTCACTTCATTCTCAAACCAGTATATTTTGGTAGCAGTGGATTACGTATCAAAATGGGTGGAAGCAGTTGCACTGCCAACAAATGACTCAAAGGCAGTAATTGGATTTCTGAAGAAATATATTTTCACTCGATATGGCACACCGCGAGCTATAATCAGTGACGGGGGTAAACACTTCTGTAATCGCCAGTTTGAGCAGATGTTAAATAAATATGGTGTTAAACACCGTCTCGCTACCCCGTATCATCTATAAACTAGCGGGCAAGTTGAAGTGTCTAATCGGAAGTTGAAAAGGATACTCGAAGTCACAGTGAACTCATCTAGAAAAGACTGGTCTAAAAAGCTAGACGATGCAATGTGGGCTTACAGAACAGCATTCAAGACACCGATAGGCATGTCTCCATATCGCCTAGTTTTTGGGAAAGCATGCCATCTGCCATTAGAAATGGAGCACCGGGCATATTGGGCTATGAAACAGTTAAATATGGACTTGAATGCCACCGGTGAAAAGCGTCTACTGCAACTGAATGAGTTGGATGAATTTAGAATGGAGGCTTATGAAAATGCAAAACTTTACAAGGAGCGAACCAAAAAGTGGCATGATATGCACATTCAGAGGCGAGTATTCGAAGTGGGGCAGCAAGTACTACTATATAACTCGAGACTCAAGCTATTCCCAGGAAAACTACGATCACGGTGGTCGGGTCCCTACACAGTTACAAAAGTCCTACCATATGGGGCTATACAAGTGGGCCATGAGACTAAGGGTACTTTCACTGTTAATGGGGAAAGGTTGAAACATTACTGGGGTGGTGACTTCTCTAACCAAAAGTCAACCTTTCAACTCGAGACGCCAGAATGAAGCAGCTGCAGAAAAGTCGAGCTATCGACTATAACTTAGCGCTGGGTGGGAGGCAACCCACTGTATCCTTTTTATCTATTTATTTACTTTATTATGCTTACTGCATTAGATTAGGAAGTTTATTTTCAAATTCATTTAGTATTTTGTTATGTGGTCATCGATCATCTAGGCATGTTAAAAGAGTCCAAACACTGTTTACACGAGTCCTTAAATATCACACACGAGTTCGGGTTGATTTGAGTTGTTTGGGTAGTTGAGTGTAGAATTCACGCATTTTGAGGCAAATTATGTTTTCTAAATTTCACATGTCAATGTTTTAAAAGTATGTCTTTGAAAAATTGGGGACGTTGAGAGCCTAGTCATTTATTAAAAAAAAAATTTGGACAAAAATCGAATTTTTGGGGAAAGCAGTATTGTTTTATTTTATTTTATTTCTTTTAAAAAAAACAAAAAAAAAATTTAAAAAAAAAAGTGTCTATACGATCGCATAGACACCAACCGAAAGAAAAAGTTAAAAAAAAATATAACTATGCGACCGCATATCTTTTAACTATGCTGCCGCATAGAAGTGGATCGGCCATGGTTAAAGCCATGACCGATTCACTTTTCATTCACACTCTCACTCTCCCAATTCACGAACACGAGCAGCTAGGGCAACAATTCCTCAAATAATTTTACTAATTTCACATCTCAATTACTTCTACATTATCCCTCAATCGAATTATATTTCGACACCCATCCCTTCACGCATAAAATCACTCCATTCTTCGACATTTTTAGGGCCCGGGACCCCCATTTCACACATAAACCCATGAAATTCATAATCACCTCGGCATAAATTCATCAAGGCAAGCATCCATTTCAAGCACATCGTCTTGAAGGTATGACTTTTGACAACCTCCTTCCTTATGCCTTGTTTGTTTAGGTCATTTTCGATTTGTTTTTCTACAATTTGAGGTGATTGGGGGCGTAGATGGTGGATGGAGTGTACTATTTGAAATTCAATTGTGTTATGGGTTAATTCGAATTTTGAAGTATTGGGTTTTATATGGACTTGTAAAGAATGCATGCTAAGTGTTTGATACATTGCCACATTGATAATTTGTGGGCATTTTGGTACCTGTTGCATTGACTTTATTTGATTGATGAATGTGTATGAGATTGGTAATTGATTTTTGAATGGGGAGCCACGTGACATAGTAATTTTTGGCAAATGTATGAAGATTTCATAGTGCCCACAACTTGTTCGATAAAATGCCCATTTTTGGTAATCTAATACAATTCTAAACATCTAGCATGGCATATGACTATTAGATGAATGGAATAACCCGTTGTGATGTATTACCGACCAATGTGACTTAGACAACATCAACACACATGCACACAAAATAGCTAAGTCATTGCATGTCACAGCAGCTCACGTCCCTTATTTTACACTACCATTTGACACACCAAACGAACTCCGATTGAGCTAAAATTTGGGTATGTGCTAGACCTCATTGCATACTTTCATATGCCCAGAGGTTGCTTGGGACAATCTTGATAATTCTCGATGGTGACCGGGGTCGAATGTGTATACTCAATCATGACTCCAACCCTTTCACTATGAGCATGTTCACCCAAATTTTCTTAGTTTTCGTATGGGCTATACATTTATACTATTCTAATCATCATACGTTGTTCATTACACACCGTGGTAGTATACATGCATATTGAAACAAGTTTAGGGGATTTGTGAATTACGTGCTTTTCATTTCATGCGATTTCTCGCTGTACAACAAGATGTTTAATGCTAGCTATTTTCCAACTTTGCAGGATGCCACCAAAACGAACTTCAAAAGGGAAAGAAAAGGTTGGCTCATCATCCGGCATAGCACGTATTTGAGTGCTTGAAGGAGGGATAC
This sequence comes from Olea europaea var. sylvestris, assembly GCF_002742605.1. NCBI lineage: Eukaryota > Viridiplantae > Streptophyta > Magnoliopsida > Lamiales > Oleaceae > Olea > Olea europaea. The sequence continues at coordinate 30,426 of NW_019260685.1, read as the reverse complement.
AGATATTTTTGACTTCCAAGGCAGCAGCCCGATATGAAAATATAGTGAGTCAATGGACAGTGACACCAGAGCGGGCTGTTAATTTGGAAGACTTTCCTGATTTCGAGCTGACCACTTTGGTGCATAACTGTGGATGGGGTAAAGTAGTAGAGCAGCCACATCGGATTTATGAATTGTTGATAGGGGAATTTTACGCCAACTTCAATACAGAAATTGACACACCAGGGTCCGACCACCTGCATCAGACTTGGGTCAGGGGAAAATGGATCACATTCTCACCCGAGGTTATTCAAGACTACTACCAGCTCACGTGGGACAACATAACCCCTATCCCAGGTGATTTCAATTGGCATGAAGTGGCGGAGATTTTATTGGGACGACAAAATGCATGGCCATTCCCCACCATCGAGTGGCACCAGATTGAGCTGACACCGTCTATAGCCATCATGTGGTTGTTTATGTGCCACAACATTGAGCTGACCTCTCACAGGACCACATTCACAGATCCCACAGCTGGATTCCTTTATCACTTGGTGCGAGGTAATAAGGTTGATCTTGCCACTCTCTGCTATAATCAGATCCATCATGTGGGTACCTTGGGAGACAGGCACAGCTCAATGATCTTTCCAAGCCTCATCTCCGGAATATGCATAACTGCTGGTATAAACATTGCATTCGGGGAAGTGGCTGCCAAACCCAGCCCCATCATAAAGCGCAGTACCTTGGAGGCTCAAGACAGAGCCAGGATAAAGCACTGGGAAAAGCAAGAAATTGAACGGTGCAGACAGCAGGAAGAGCAAGGTGACGAGCACGCAGAGCAAGAGATGCCTCAAGCTCCACCACCACAGGTTGAGATAAATGCACAGTTGTGGTGCCAGATTTTCACCACCACCACGGGAACCAGCCGAGACGTACAGAGTCTCCAGTAGGCTATGGGGACTTTGACGATTGAGATGCATACAGCCCACCGTGACATTCGCATTTCCACTGATATGTCACGTGCTGCTCGCCAGGATGCCCAGGCAGCTAGGAGAGAGATGGAAACTATGAACGGTCAACTCAGTGTGTATGTGGGCAGGGTGGATAGCATCCAGATGAGGGTAAATGAAACTTGGGAGCGTCTAGACCGTTTGGAAATACGTGTTGAGGGAATCCATGATGAAATGACACAGCAGTCAGCACTGATGAGGGAGATCTTGGCGCGCCTACCTCAACCTCCAGCTGATGGTACTGCAGGTTCTAGCTTCCCATCGCAACCTCCGTATTGATCAAGGGAGTATCGTTTGCCTCATTTGTAGTCATTTTCTTTAAATTCTGCCATCTAAACTTTGATTTTCGCATTGAGGACAATGTCTTGTATAAGTTTGGGGGATGGTGGCATAATTTGAAAAAGACATTCGGCATGTAATTAATTGCAGTTCCACAATCCAGATTTAATTTGACTAGTTGTTGCATGATGCATGCTTGTGAGTGAATATTGATTATGCTTATGTATGCTTGTGTGAGCTTAATCGCCTTGCCGGCTATGATGTTACTATTGGATTGGTATATTTCAAAACTTTGGAGTCGATGTTAATTAGGCCAACTAATACTTGTTGATGTAATACTTGACATTCTTTATGCACGTCATTCATGCTTTACATGTTAGGTAAATGATTGAGGTTTTGAGCATAAATTAGGAAACTAATTATAACCCTCTATTGAATTAACCCGTAAACTACCTTAAGACAGTTTGGTGATAGTTGAGCTATTATAGGAGAACATTGAGATAAGTGAGGCTTCGTGCATGAATTATTGTGTGGATTGCCTAGACCAGTGGGATGAAGAGTAGGTGAAAATCTTAAATTGAGGATTGGTTTTGGATACCAGATGTCTAGAAAATAAGGGTATAAACTTAATTTGTGAGAATAAGACACTTCTTTTCATGCCTTTATGACTCGAGCAAGTAAGCCTGTAAGGATATTTTAAAATCTGATGCCCTAAGGTCAACTGATCTGGGAGTCACCGGCCCAAAGCTCGATACATGGGTCATATAGAAAGCAAAAGGTAAAGAGGCTAATAAAAAGTCATCTGATCGAGCACTCGGGTGAATAAGCCTGCAAGGGTTTAAAA
>NW_019260685.1:8748-27456 GCF_002742605.1 Olea europaea var. sylvestris | reverse complement strand
TTTATCATGATAGGCTAGATTTCTGTAACTAGGTGATCGATGAACCATGTAATTATTATTAAACCTGTTATTTCATGACTTTGAATTCATAGTTCGATGGGATTATTTGAATGAATTATATTGATTTATTTGTTTCCACAATTAATGTGCACTTATGTTGTGTGAATTTGGTGGTTTAATTCTGAATTTGAGAAAATTGGATTAAACTCAACATATATAATTCATCATAGGGTCCAATAGGGGATAAAAATATACCCCTATGCCCTATGTAAATCTTTAATTGCTCACAAAAAAAATACATGCGTTCTTGTATAATTGCATCAGTCATAGAAATATAGGTTGGTGATTTATGAGAATAGGTTCAATACATCTCGAGAGAGAGTATTGAATAGATTTAGGAATATTGATTTGTCAAATTCTCATTGGATTATCAAAATTGTGAAATTAGGGTTTACTTAATGATTATTTGGGGATTCGTGATCCTAGTGCATTCGTTTTACATAGATTTTCATGAATTGACAATACATTTCATTTATTTTCATAACATTTCGTAATTGAGTCATTCGTTAAGTGAATTTGAGTAATTAGGTTTTAATTTGACATTAGGGTTCTTCAATTTAGGGATTTCTCCCAAAATTAGGGCTTTTAATTCTAAAATTCATCTTAAGTCAATTAGTTTCGGTTAAGGCTAAAATAAATAAAATTAAACTACTCTTTCTCTGTGGGACGATACTCGGACTTCTAAAGTCCACTTTATTACTTGTCACGACCCGTACACTTGCGGTAATTTAAATCGAAAGAAATATTTCGTGAACAGCCATGCTTAGTTTTGACGATTATATTTATTGTTGAACTGATTTGTGTGCAAAGTTATTATTTTGACTGAATATCTATATTATGATATAGTTTGGTGGCTACCAAAGTGGCCCAACTAGAATGTTTGACAGATACGAAGTCATTTATGAAACTTAAAATCTATCCCACATATTAAGATAATAGCTTTGCAAATTTTGAATTACAGTTTTCAATCATTAGATATTATGGATTGGCCCAAAGGTGCACCACTTCTAAGTGATTGATCTACTGAATTAGGATAATTAATGAGTATCCTTAATTTAAGTAGGAACTGGATACCCAAAGGTAACATACCTGTTTGAATTTTGGACCTACGTCATTGACTATTTCTAGGTGAAAGGGAAAATCACCATAATTGTTAATTAGTATATCGTAATTAGAACCCAAAGGTGAATTGCGGTAGAACTATTTATGTTTGTATTTATGGCTAACTTAAGGCACTAATGTTGTAAGTTCCTTTTTATTATTTATTTTGCAGCCTCAGTACCTGTGTCATTACACTCGCTAGCTTCATCTGTTTTGACGTTTAATGGAACAAATTCCTCAGATTGGTATGAACAAGTCCAATTTCACCTTGGTGTTCTGGACCTTGATTTAGCACTCCGAATTGAGAAACTGGCAGCTATTACTGATTTAAGCAGTACAGAAGAAAAGGCTTTATTTAATTATTGGGAAAGATCGAACAGACTTAGCACTATGTTTATGCAAATGAGCATAGCAAATAACATTAAATCAACACTTTCTGAAACTAATAGCGCTAAAGCCTTGTTGAAAACTATGGAAGATCGTTTTCGATCTGCTGACAAGTCTCTTGCTGGGACATTAATGGCTCAACTTACCACTATGAAATTCGATGGTACACGTGGAATGCATGAGCATATAATTGAAATGACAAATCTTGGGATGAAAGTGGATGAGTCATTTCTTGTTCAATTTATTATGAATTCTTTGCCTCCTCAGTATGAGTCATTTCAAATTCACTATAACACTATTAAGGATAAGTAGAACGTGAATGAACTGGCTAGTATGCTTGTTCAAGAGGAGACAAGACTTAAACAACAGGGACACCATTCAATCAACCTCGTAAGTCATGGAGCCAAAAAGAAAGGAAAAAGGCTAAGAGAAAGCATGAAACATGGACCACATAAAGCTAAGGAATCTCATAATGTTGTTGGGGCTCACAAGAAGGAGCAAAAGAATGATAGATGTCACTTCTGTCACAAGTTGGGACACTTTCAAAAAGATTGCGAAAAATGTAAGGCATGGTTCGAAAAGAAAGGTAAGACTTTGGCTTATGTATGTTTTGAATCTAACCTTACTGAAGTTCCTTCTAATACTTGATGTTTTGATTCAGGTTCTAATGTTCATGTTTCAAATATGATGCAGGGATTCCTTACAACCTAGATCCTAAGTCCAAATGAAAACTTCATTGTCTTCGAGAATGGAGTCAAAGTTCCAATTTCTGCCATTAGAACCTATCATTTATTTTTAGATACCAGTCATCATTTATATTTACTTCAGACACTATATGTTCCTTCTATTTCTAAAATTTAATTTCAATTTCTAAACTTGATGTCAAGGGATATTTCTTTAAGCTTGGGAATACAAGAATCGGTTTATTTAAGAATAATGTCTTTCTTGGTTCTGGTATTTTATGTGATGGCTTGTATAAAATAAATCTCAATAACCATTTTGTTTAAACTCTTATGACCTTTCATTATAATGTTGGAACTAAACGTAGACTGATAAATGAAAGTTCTTCTAACTTGTGGCATAGACGACTGGGTCATATATCCAGAGAAATGTTAGAGATATTAGTAAAAGATGGGATTTTGTCAAACCTAGATTTTATCGATCTCAATGTGTGTGTAGATTGTATTAAGAGAAAACAAATCAGACACACAAAGAAGAATGCCACAAGAAGTGAAGGACTTCTTGAAATGATCCATACAAACATTTGTGGGCCTTTTGACTTTCCATCATTAAGTGGAGAAAAATATTTTTTCACCTTTATCGATGATTTTTCACGTTATTGCTATATATATATATATCTATTGAATGAAAAATCTCAGGCAGTGAATGCTCTAGAGGTATACATTACTGAGGTTGAAAGACAATTAGATAGAAAAGTGAAAATTGTCAGATCTAACAGAGGTGGTGAATATTATGGTAAGTATGATGAATCAGGACAACGTCCTGGTCCATTTGCTAAACTCCTAGAAAAGCATGGCATACGTACACAATACACTATGCCAAGTACGCCACAACAGAATGGTGTTCTAAAAGAAATAATCTTACCCTAATGGATATGGTTAGAAGCATGCTGAGTAACTCCTCATTGCCCATATTGTTGTGGATAGAAGCCCTTAAGATCGATGTATACATAGTTAACCAGGTTCCCAGTAAGGCAATTCCTAAGACTCTTTTTGAGTTATGGACTAGGAGAAAACTGAGTCTAAAGCACTTGCATGTTTTGGGTTGCCCAGCAGAGGCTAGTATTTATAATCTACATGAAAAGAAATTGGATTTCAGAATAGTTAGTGGATATTTCATTGGCTATCCAGAGAAATCTATAGGGTATAGGTTTTATTATCCTAACCATAGCACAAGAATTGGATAAATCGGAAATGCTAAATTTATTGAGAACTATAAAACTAGTGGGAGTGATAAACCACGGAACATAGATATTCAAGAAGTTAGGGTACAAATCCCTATACCCGTGACTTCTAAGTTGTTGTTGTTCCTACAGTTGTTGAACAATTTAACAACAATGAACAACATGTTAATGATCAAACACTCCACAATGAGAATATAACACCTGAGCCAGCTGTAGAACAACCGCAAGGGATAGCATTAAGGAGATCTCAAAGAGAAAGAAGAGCAACTATTCCAAATGATTATGTGTTATATCTACAAGAAGCTAATTTTGATCAAGGGATTAGAAAGGATCCTATTTCATTTGCACAGGCCATAGAAAGTGACAACTCTACAAAATGGATTGATGCCATGAATGATGAGTTAAAATCAATGGACCAAAATGAAGTCTGGGACCTCGTTGAATTGCCTAAAAATTGTAAAACAGTTGGCTGTAGATGAGCCTTTAAGACCAAGCGCGACTCTAAAGGCAATGTTGAACACCAAAAGGCTAGACTTGTGGCCAAAGTCTTTACTCAGAAAGGAGGCATTGATTATAAAGAGACCATCTTTCCCATATCTACGAAGGACTCTCTTAGAATCGTTATGGCTTTGGTTGCACATTATAATCTAGAGTTTCATCAAATGGATGTGAAAACAGCCTTTTTAAATGGGAGTTTAGAAAAAGAAGTCTGTATGGATCAACCCAAAAGTTTTCCAGTAAAGAGAAAAGAACACATGGTTTGCAAATTAAAGAAATCAATATATGGACTCAAACAACTTCTAGACAATGGTATCTTAAGTTCAATGATACCATTACATCCTTCGGGTTTTAAAGAAAACACCATTGATCGGTGTATATACTTGAAGATTAGTGGAAGTAAGTTTGTATTTTTAATTCTGTATGTTGACGACATATTGCTTGCCAATAGTATTCTTGGCCTATTGCATGAAACTAAGGAATTTCTCTCTAAGAACTTTGAAATAAAGTTATGGGCCAGGCAACTTATGTGATAGGAATAGAAATATTCCGTGATCGATCACGTGGATTGTTGGGGTTGTCTCAAAAAGCGTATATAGAAAATTCTAAAGAGATTCGGTATGAAGAATTGTGCAGCTAGTGTTGCCCCAATATAAAAAGGGGATAAGTTTAGTCTCATGCATTGTCCACAAAATGAATGGAAATATAAGCAAATGGAAGAAATTCCTTATGCTTCTGCTGTTGGAAGCTTGATGTATGCCCAAACTTGCACTAGACCAGACATTAGCTTTGCAGTTGGTATGCTCGGAAGACACCAAAGTAATCCTGGAATGGATCACTGGAAAGCCACAAAGTAAGTGATGAGGTATTTGCAAGGGACAAAGGACTACATGCTCACGTACAAGAGATCTGGTAACCTTGAGGTGATTGGCTATTCAGATTCAGATTTTACTGGATGCATTGATAGTTGAAAGTCAACATTCGATTATTTGTTCCTGCCAGCTGGAGGAGCAATTTCTTGGAAAAGTGTCAAACAGACTATCACTGCTTCATCCACCATGGAAGTTGAATTTGTGGCATGCTTTGAGGCCACTATTCTTGGATTGTGGTTGCGGAATTTTATCTCAGGGCTTGAGATTGTTAACAGTATTGCTAGGCCATTGAGAATTTATTGTGATAATACTGCAGCAGTCTTTTTCTCTAAAAACGACAAATGTTCTAAAGGTGCTAAGCACAAGGAGCTCAAATATTTTGTTGTAAAAGAGGAAGTTCAGAAACAACAAGTGTCTATAGAAAATATACGGACAGAGCTCATGATTGCAGATCCATTGACAAAGGGTTTACCACCAAAGGCATTTATGGAACATGTTAACAAATGGGTCTTTGTTATACCCAATAACGTTTATTTTGGATTACATTATGATTATTTCTTTTGATGCTTAAGATATCATTAAATGTGTTTCTGATATTTCTTGTTTTCCATAATTATGCATACGTAAGTTTGGATGAATGATAACAAGAATAGTCTCTAACAAAGATATAATGATTGGACCTTTATGATACTTCACTATAGACTATGGTTAATGGTCTGCAAGCGTTGTAGTACATGGAAGGAAGTATTTCGCTCTATTGATATAGAATCGCCATGACTCGCACTTGTGGGTTGTTCAACTATAGTATTATGGTAACCAAACTAATGAAGGATTGGAATGTTGCGTGCCTCATGTTTATCTTAACTATCCCAAAAGGTTTATTATGGTCATATGGGCCAAGTGGAAGAATGTAAGAAGTTGTCCCACATGACGTGGCACATATTCACTTGATTATTGGGATTAGTCAAAGATTACAATCCTAAATAATTTTGGTAAACAAAATCTCTCTACCCCATAAAAGGCACACAATAACCATCACGTTTGTGCAACTTAATTGAGGGTTGATTGTTCTCATGCATTCAAGTATGTCAATTCCTTTCCGCGTTATAAAAAAAATGAGAATCATGATTATTTAAGTTCTTGGGTATTATGGATTTAATTTTACAAGTACTTCAAAGATAAGAGGGCTATTCTCCTAGGCTCGATTGTTTGGGTTGAACGGCAATTTTGGGATGAACGGGAAGGAGAAAGACGAGATTAATACCTTTAGAAGTTGATACCATCTAATATCTAACAGAGCCGAAACACCAAATTCCACCAAATTCCATAACAAAAAGACAAACCAAAAACTAACAACCAATTGTAAGCTTCAGATTCTACAAATACTAAAAGTAAAATGAATTCATTCCTATGAAAACAACATAATAATCAACATTGTTGATTTTTCTTTTCACCCTATGATTTCCTTTGCATCACATCCGGTTATTGGATCAGGGTGAATAAGTTGCAAAAACAGATAAATTCAGTTCTAGAATTGGATACCCACGATTTCAATTAAAGAAACAAAACTTGTCCAGAACCCTATTGATTCTCCTTTTTTAAGAAACGACCTAAAACCTCCAATTCAGATTCAGAAGGTTTGATTCCAATTAAAATGTCCATCGATAATTCAAAAATAGGGATTAATTCTATAGATAAGATTCTGTAATGCTGCATTTCAAAATAGCATTTGCTGTGATAGAAGCTGGATAGCATTTGGAACAATGCTACCAAACATGATAGACAACATTCTTTGCATGCTATTACTGAGTTAATTTGTTGCAGTGTATCAATAAGACAACATAAAAATTGGGCTTCATTAATTTCCACGAAATAACAACTATCTTCTCTCTCGGTTTGTCCATGTTGTTGAGGAAATCTCTGATTTTTAAACCTTGGCTTCTTTTGTTGTAATATTAATTACCAGTTAGATGCTAAATGCATTACATAATATGTCCCCAGCAGGTCATCAATCAGGAAATATGTCTCAGGTCAATTAATTACAAGTAGCTTCCACTACTACATGAATAGTTATAACAGAAGGGCCTAGCCTGATATAACTGTGCTATGATCACTAGTCTGCACAGATCCGACCATTAACAAATAACTAACTATCGACATTGCAAAATTCTTCATCTGTTGGGTTCATTATTTGCTTAGCTTGCTTGGCTTAACACCCTCTACTTGTGCCCTTGATAGAACCAGGAGATGCTCATCTGGACATAATTACAGTTAAAAAGTGGCTGAATGGCAAAAAGTTAAACTATTGTCTGTCGCAAGAACAAGATGCACAATAAATTCAAATTATTTATTCTATCAACAATTTCTTTTAGAGTCGCAGGAGAAGACAACATGACAATAATGTGATCTCAAATCAGGAATTTACATTCTAAGGAAAAGAAAGAAATTGGTATAGTAATCAGTATTTTTTTGTTATCTCTTGCAGGAAGGAACACAGTTCTCAGGGTTTAGAGAACATAACCACGTGATCTGGACTAGAAATTATTTTCACCTCATCACATGGATTATTTTCGATCACCCAATTCTGGAAACCCTGTTTTATACCATTTTCATTTTTACAAATCAAATAAACACGCGGAATAAAACCTTAGTTTTCTTTTGAAAGAGCCATTTCTTTCTGAAATTCTGGTCTATGACTATTGAAATGGTGGTTGATCAACACCTTCCTGTTTGCCTGATTGCGCTGGGCGTTTCGTCTACTCCGTCCAGTATATATGACCTGAAAAGTGAAGGCGGGGCTTCCTCTCCCGTTTTAACTCCGGTGTGAGAATTAGTTCATAGGCTTGAAAAATATGATTTGAATTTTAAGGATGAACCAGATAGATCAAAAAAAGAACCCTTTACATGTGCTGCGTCCGGAGGTATTTATAGACATTAGGGGTCGAATAATCGCTGGGCGGATGTGGTGCCACGTGTCCCACGTTGGCGTTCCCACTATGCCCACGTTCTGAGTGGGGGATCTTTAGTTTCCTGCCTGGGGATTATTTCCGCATTTAGCAACTATGAAACCTAATTAATTCACTAGGAGTTTTATGGCTAAGTGTTTGGACAGGCAGTCCCATTCCAGTTGTAGACCTCGCGTAGTGGTAGAGCACCCCTAAGGGGGTCGATGTCTTCGCGTAATGGTAGAGCGCCTCTAGGGGGGGTTGATGACTTCGCATAGTGGTAGAGCGCCTCTAGGGCGGGGGTCGATGACTTCGCGAACTGGTAGAGCGCCCCCTGAGGGGGTCGACGGCCTTGCATAGTGGCAGAGTGCCCCTAGGGGGGGTCGACGACCTCGCGTCAAAGTGCTGTGATCCGTCTTGCTTGCCGTCGAGGGTGGTTTCCTCTATCAACCTATATCATTAGCCCCCTACCCCTTGTCGATGTTTTCGACAAGGGGTAGCAATTTTATTTTATTTTATTTTATTTTTGTTTTTATTATTATTTTTTTTAATACAACAAAGGAGTAGTTCGTATTAATAAATCGAATAATGTAAACACGATCGAGTGATAATTTTACTGCACACATGGCACCCCACCAATGGCCCCAATATTGGAGGGAAAATTCCCTCCAAAAGTTAGAATTCTTTTGTTTATAAAAAGGGGGGTAATTCCTATTTTTGAGAATCACTTTCACTTTCACTCAACATCCTAGGCCTCCTCCCTTCTAAGGTAATTTTCTCTCTTCTTTTAATCCAAAGTCTTGCTTTGAATTTTCTTCTCTTCATCTTCTTTGTTGTCATGTATAAAACAATTCTTTCTTCTCCTTCCTATGAGAAAAGTGATGGGTATAGTGACTCGATCGGACCTTCGTCGGAGGGTGTGGGAGGGGATCCAATCGATCGACCAGCCTTGCTGGTCGACCGGGCTGGTCGGCCTACGGCTTGCCTTCGGGCTGGCCGTCCCCCGCCCTCTCCTAAGTCTCGCGGCCTACCTAGTCCATTGATTCGGCCCTCTAGTGATTCGCCTCCTTCATCTGGTAGATCTTTTCATAATATTGATAGTAAAACTCGTTCAATTGATTCTCAGGCGTTTGTTCCAAATCCTCCTAAGAGGCACATTAGTTCTTCCAAATTTCCAAATCAAAATTTAGAAGTTGGGCAAGACCCGGCTGGTGAGGTTGTCCCCATGGATATTCCAAGAAGTTATAGTCTTTACAATTCACCACTTAAGTTGGAAAAATGTCTAGGTAAGTATGACCGGGTGGATAACTACGTTTATAGAGCCCCCGGTCCTAAAGAAAGACTTCTCGGGTCCGACCCCCGCGAGATAGCCGTGTACAAGGACGTTATGGACGGGGGTCTTCGGTTTCCCATTCATCCCTTTTTTGTGTCAATTTTCAATGAGTTCCACCTTACTCCTAGCCAGATTAACATGGAGAAAAGCGTTATATTTTCTATATGTCTGTCTTAAACGGGGAATTTCGCTTTCCATGGATCTTTTCAGGTGTGTCTTCGAAATGCATGAGCTAGTTCAGTGTAATGCATTTGTCTATTTTACCACTAGGGTTCCTTTGCAATTTCCTAAGTTTAGAAATTCGAATAGCGAATGGAAGTCTCGATTCTTCTTTCTCCGGCCTTCAACGGGTCAATTCTCTTTTAACACCAATTGGCGACACCCTCAAATTCGTCTTTTCAATAGCCAAGTAGAAGTTACCCCGTTTCTAGAAGCTCAAATTCAAGAGTTGGTCGATGTACCGCCTTATGTACCTGACTTAGAATCAGTTCTGACTATGAAGAACATGTTGATAGTGGGGATGTGTCGTCCTACCGGTAGGTTGTTCCCGTCGTTTTTTTTTTATATTGCGTGCACACACGTTTACTTATTATTTTTGCTCTTAGCTTGTCGGGACTAATGAGTTTGGATGTGTGTATTCAGGTATGGACTTTGATCTTGATGGGGTATTGAAGACTTTGCTAGGAGGCGATGAGGGGCATGCCTTTGTTGATGGTTAGCTCTTGTGCTCACCTTTTCCATCCTCCCCCCTTCAATTTTTTTTTTTACTACCTTGTGACCCCAACAGATTCCAACTTATATGTGCAGGGGCAGAGCTTGATCTTGAAGGGGTTATGGATTTCATGCCTGTCCATGGGCTGGAGGGTGAGGTGGAAGGTGAGTCGGATCCATCACCTATCCCTTCGAAGAGAAAGAGGGCGGCCAACCCAGGGGAGAAATCTCGGATGATCAACGAGGTTTCCCAGCCTTCAGACGAGCCTTGTGAGGTGGCTCCAGTTCCTAAGCCGGGAGTTCCCAGTCGCAAACGTTGTGGGCGCGAGGACTCACTCTCTAACTTTAGGTTTCCTCCCACCCGGGGTTATCATGAGATGGAGGTGCTAAAGTCCTTGGTAACACCTGCTCGTTCTAGAGCAATTGCAGGGCGCAGTGCAGATGACATTGAAAGGGCTTCGGCTGTTTATCTCCAGAGGGTATGTTTCCCATCTCGTAATTTCTTTCATGTTGAGTCTCGCCTTTTAAGCTGGGTTTTAATACTTGATTTCACCTTTTCCCCCTCTCTCTTTTTTTTTTTTAGGTGGTGGCCCTCCAGACTGGACTCGCAGAATCGAATCGCCGCCTGGTCTTGGAGTTGAAAAATCTTACTGAAGAAAAGAAAAAAGAGGCTCATCACTACAAGAAAAAAATATCTTCCTTGAAGAAATCTTTAGAGGCGTTGGACGCTCGAGCTTGCGAGCAGGAGACGGAGAACGACAACCTACGTTCTGTTTTGGCTCATGCTCCTGAGGAGGTGATTGAGAAGTATAAGGCCTCAGCTGAATATGCTAGTGACCTCAAGGCATTTGTGGAACAGTACAAGACGTCGTCTGATTACGCTAGGGCTTTGAATTCATATCGGGGGAAGGCAATGTCAGCGTCTATCAAATTCTCCAAGGAGTGGATTATGGCCAAGCATCCTTCTATAGACCCCTCTGGCTTGGATAGATTTCTTGCGCAGCGAAGGGAAAGGAGAGTGCAGCTCAGTCGTCTAGGTCACTTGGTCGTTCATCACGAGGCGATAGTGGGGATCTCTCCCCCTTGGGTTGAAGCATTTCTTAATTGTTATTTTCTTTGCTAACTTTTCTTTTTTCTTGTTTGCTTTTGTTTAAGTCTCATTATCTCCTACTTGTCTATATATATATATATATATATATATATAATTTTATTTTTTTTTTAACTAGCGTCCAGTGGTCGATGGCCTTAGCCAAATTTAGCCTTATGTTACCCCGTGCTTAAGTAGCAGGCTATGTTGTCCACAGGTAGAGGGGTCCAGCGGTTTAGGACCTTAACCAACTTTTTGACATTTCGTGGTTCTTCGCCTAGTTGTGTAGGCTCTGTCGATCGCAGGGGGTGGTTTGGCGGTTAAGGGCCTTAGCCAATTTTTTGACTTTTGAAAGCTCTCCACTTAGCCACGTGGGCTATGTCGACTACCTGGCCGCGTAGGCCATATGGACTACAGGGGGTGGTCTGGCAGTTAAGGGCCTTAGCCAATTTTTTGACTTTTCAAGACTCTCTACCTAGCCGCGTAGGCTATGTCGACCACAGGGGGTGGTCTGGCAGTTAAGGGCCTTAGCCAATTTTTTGACTTTTCAAGGCTCTCTACCTAGCCGCATAGGCTATGTCGACCACAGGGAATGGTCTGACAGTTAAGGGCCTTGGCCAATTTTTTGACTTTTCAAGGCTCTCTACCTAGCCGCGTAGGCTATGTTGACCACAGGGAATGGTCTGACAATTAAGGGCCTTAGCCAATTTTTTGACTTTTCAAGGCTCTCTACCTAGCCACGTAGGCTATGTCGACCACAGGGGGTGGTCTGGCAGTTAAGGGCTTTCGCCAATTTTTTGACTTTTCAAGGCTCTCTACCTTGCCGCGTAGGCTATGTCGACCTCATGTCTTCATGGGATGAGCGTGGATTTTAAAGTTGCCTGTTAGCATAAAAAATTCTTGGCCTTGTGAGCTCAGTAGGCGCACCGGGACGTCCCAGCTAGGCTGACCCTTCCTTAGCGCCCTCATCATCCGTCACCACCAAGGTCTTTCATTGAATAACAAATGTTACAAATAAAGGTGCCTTCGTGAGGCATTACATGGAGAAAATAAATGATGCAACCTAGTCGACTGTATTTACAAAAGTGTTGTCTGTCTGTATATTTCGAAACCTACTAATAATACTTTTTGAGGTGTTCCGCGTTCCACGGTCTACCTAGCGGCCTTCCTTTCATATCTTTCAAACTGTAAGCTCCCTTCCCCAGCCCGCGGATTACCTCGTACTGGCCTTCCCAGTTTGGACCAAGCTTTGGTGGGGGGTGTCCTACTGCTGCTGCATCCCTTAGCACGAGATCTCCTGGCTGGAAGACCCTTGGCTTGACTCTCCTGTTGAAGTACTCGGCAGCTCTCCATTTGTAAGCCATCATTCTTATTGCCGCCTTATCCCTTATCCCTTCAAGGAAGTCAAGTTCTCCTCTAGTCGCTACTCCGTCGTGTTGCTTGACTTTCATCCTTCCCGTCTCGCTTAGTATCTCAACTGGACCACAGCTTCCATCCCAAAAGCTAACTTGGATGGCGTCTCCCCGGTCGACTCTTGGGGAGTTGTGTGATATGCCCACAATACATTGGGCAATTCTTCCGCCCAAAGCCCTTTCTCCTTTTCCAGTCTCGTCTTCAGATCCCATAGTATGGTTCGGTTAGTCACTTCAGCCTGCCCATTCGCCTATGGGTGAGCAACTGAAGTCAGTCTGTGGTCGATGTGGTAACTTGTGCAGAAGGCTCGAAAACTATGATTATCGAATTGTTTTCCATTATCAGTAATGATTACTCTGGGTATGCCGAACCTGCATATGATATTCTTCCAGACAAATCCCTGTATCTTTGTAGTCGTGATGGTGGCCAAGGGTTCAGCCTCCACCCACTTAGTAAAGTAGTCTACGGCGACTAGCAAGAACTTCCTTTGTCCCTTGGCCAGGGACAAAGGTCCCAAGATGTCCATCCCCCATTGAAAGAAAGGGCACACCCCAAAAATTGCCGTCTGTTGCTCGATAGGAATGTGGATCAAATTCCCATGGCGTTGACATGCATCGCATTTCCCAACTAAATCTTTAGCATCTTCCTTCATACTAGGCCAATAATATCCTTGTCGAAGCGTCTTCAACGCAAGGGAAGTGGCCCCTTGGTGGTTTCCACAAATTCACACATGTACCTCGACTAGCACCTCCTGTGGCTCTGTTGGTCGCAAACACTTCAAATATGACATTGTGAAACCTCGCTTGTAGAGCAGTCCATCGATGACGGCAAACAAGGCTGCCCAAATTTTTAGCCTTCTCGCCGTGAAAGCATCTTCCGGCAATTTATTCTTTGTTAGATATTCAAACAGCGGGTCCATCCAACTCTCCTCATACTTTATATTCATAACATCTGTCGTGTGTGGGATGCTAGGTTGCCGCAGAATTTGCACGCTTGCTGTGCGAGGCAGACGTTTGGGGTTAGCGAATACGAGTTTAGCCAGCGCATCTGCCCGCTCATTGTCCTTTCGCGGAACCTTAGTTATCTTAAACCTGGTGAACCCCTTCTGCAAGTTTTTGACCTCCATTAAATATGCTGCCACCTTTTCGTCTTTTGCTTCGAACTCCCCCGTCACTTGCCCGATTATCAATCGAGAGTCGCTGCAAATTTCTGCTGAAGTTATCCCGAGTTTGGCTGCCAATCTTAAACTTGTGATCACTGCCTCGTACTCGGCATCGTTATTTATAGCTAGGAATTCAAAACGCAACGAGTATTCCAACTCTTCCCCATTCGGACCTATCATTATGATCCCAGCCCCGGATTCTTCATCGTTCGAAGATCCATCGACAAAAATTTTCCAATCTGCCTGTCCCCCTGGTGGGTGCTCGGGCGAAAGGGTGAGTTCAACGATGAAGTCTGCTAGAGCTTGTGCCTTAATAGCCGTCCTTGGCCTGAATTCAATATCAAATTCACTTAACTCGATTGCCCATTTCAACATTCTTCCAGAGGTCTTGGGCCGATGTAGGATCTGCTTGATGGGTTGGTCGTTCATTACTTGTACCTATGAGACTGAAAGTAAGGCCTCAGCTTTCTAACTGCTACCATCAATGCTTACACCAGCTGTTCAGCCAGGCTGTATCTTTCCTCCGCGCCCCTTAATACTTGGCTCACATAGTAGACTGGTTTTTGCACCTTTGAGAACTTTTTCACCAGCACCGCCCTGACTGTCCTTGGTGAGACTGCCAAGTAAAGACATAACACATCCCCGGGGCAGGGGTTGGTCAAGATCGGGGGCTCTTGTAATGACTGTTTCAAGCTCCTGAGTGATTCTTCACATTCTTGGGTCCACTCGAAGTTGGAGGAGCCCCCTATAGCTTTGAAAAAGTGGTAGCATTTGTCTGCTGCCCGGCTCGTGAAACGATTTAAGGCGGCCACCCGCCCTGTCAACCTCTTAACTTCCTTCCTGCTGGTAGGACTTTTCATTTCTAGGATCACCTGAATTTTGTTCGGGTTTACTTCGATCCCCCTTTGCGTGATCATGAATCCTAGAAAATTTCCCCCGCAGTCCCAAAAACACATTTCTCTGGATTGAACCTTAACCTGTTTTATCGGGCAACGTCAAACACTTTTTGCAAGCTGGCCACATGGTCATTAGCCTTGGTTCTCTTGACCACCATATCGTCAACATAGACTTCTACAACATCTCCAATCAGCCTACGGAAGACTTTGTTTACCATCCTCTGATACGTCGCCCCTGCATTTTTCGAACCAAACGGCATAGCCGTGTAACAGTACGTGCCAAAGTCAGTGATAAATGACGTCTTCTCTTGGTCGGACTCGGCCATTGAAATTTGATGATATCCCGAGAATGCATCTAGGAAGCTGAGCCTTCCGTGTCCTGAAGTTGCATCTACCAGTTGATCTATTCTGGGAAGCGGGTATGAATCTTTTGGGCACACCTTATTCAGCCCAGTATAATCTACACACATACGCCACTTTTCGTTTGACTTCTTCACAAGTACAATGTTTGCCAACCACTCGGGGTACTGCACTTCTCGGATGAAACCCGTCTGTAGCAGTTTTTCTACCTCAGTTCTGGCCGCAGCCTGCCTCTCAGGGGCGAGATTTCTTTTTTTATGCTTCACTGGTTTAGCCCCCAGCTGGACATCGAGGCGGTGCTGCGCGACGGTCGGGCTAATTCTTGGGATATCCTCTGGGCTCCAAGCAAAGACATCCAAGTTATCAGCTAGACACCTTGCCAATTTTTCTTTCTCTTCGGATCCCAAACCTATTCCAACACTAAACTCTCGTCCTTCGGCTACAAAGATTTTTTCTATCATATCGAGCGGTTCGATCCGCTCCCTCGGGAGTTCCACATCCAACATCATGACTGATGGTGAGCCTTTGGCTTGTATACTATCCACATAGCACTTTCTTGATGCCTGCTGGTCCCCTCGCACGCACCCGATTCCCCTACTAGTTGGAAACTTCATAACTTGATGGTAGTTCGATGGGACCGCACCAACTGCATTTAGTAATGGTCAGCCGTAGATAGCGTTGTAGGCCATGGGGGTCTTGACAACCAAGAAATTAGTCACGATGACCACTGTTGCTAGGTATGTCCCTAGCGTGACTGAAAATTCCACAGTCCCCTCCGGTATCACTCTTGCCCCTCCAAAGCCTAGTAGGGGGGTAGTCACCATCTTCAACTTCTCTTGGGGAACTTTTAGACCCAAGAAGGTGAGGACATTTACCGCACTTTCTTCGTCAACTAACACCCTTTTCACGTCAAAATCCGCTATATCGCCTACTATTACTAAGGCGTCATCATGGGGGTGCGTTACACCAATCAAGTCCTCTTGATCGAAAGTTATGTTCTGGTTGAATCTTGCTTTTTTCTGAATAGAGCAAACCCCTATAGAACGCGCATAGCTCTTTCTATCCAAATTTGAGTCACCGCCTGATGTTATTCCTCCGATGATCATGTTTATCACTCCTGCCCTCGGTGGGGGTGGACCTTCGAGCCTTTGCTTACCCTTGTCATTTTTCACATACTTAGCCAATAGTTCCCTTCTTAGCAGGCGCTCAATTTCTTCCTCTAACTGCAGGCATTCTTCGGTATCATGCCCATGATTTCTATGAAAATGGCAATATTTACTTTGATTTCTCTTATCGAAAGGAGTTAGCATCGGTTTAGGCCATTCGAGCTCTCTCATGTGCTGTATCTCCATCGATAACTTTGTACGTGGAATGTTCAAAGGGGTGGGTGCCTTGACCTCCTCTCGCTTCTACTTGACCGGCCGGTCTTAGGCATATCCCTTGTTTATGCGTTCATTCTTCGGCTTGTTTTATTAGTGTGCCTTTGCTCGTCATATGTTTTTCGCTTATGAACTTCCGCCTCCCTTACGTCCCTGAGACTTTTAGTAATCTTCTCTGCTTCCTCCGCATCGACATACTTGTCCCCCTTCCTCAATAAGTCATGCATCGATTCTGGGGGGTTCTTGAAGAGTGACATTTTAAAGGCCCGATTTCGCGTTCCATTCATCAAGGCGGTAACCACTGCTGTACGACCTGCATCAACCCAATGGCTGTCTTCCTCTTTCTCTTGCTGCTTAGGAAGTAAGCTACAAAGTTCCTGGAGAGCTCATCAAATGATTTAATGGATCATGGGGCCAAGGTCGCTACCCAGTCCCTAGCCTCCTTCCTGAGTGTGGGGGGAAAGGATCGGCACATCACTGCGTCCGGGGCGGCGTAAAGTCTCATCAGATCTACGAAGGTTCGCGACATTTGTAGGTCTTTTATGCCGAGAGTTGCTCGGCTGAACCTGGCTAAGTATTCCTGCAATGACTCGTCCTTGTCCTGTACGACCTGCATCAACCCAATGGCTGTCTTCCTCTTTCTCTTGCTGCTTACGAAGTAAGCTACAAAGTTCCTGGAGAGCTCATCAAATGATTTAATGGATCATGGGGCCAAGGTCGCTACCCAGTCCCTAGCCTCCTTCCTGAGTGTGGGGGGAAAGGATCGGCACATCACTGCGTCCAGGGCGGCGTAAAGTCTCATCAGATCTACGAAGGTTCGCAAGTGGTCAAACGGGTCCGTGACTCCATCATACGCTTCTATCATAGGCCGTTTGAAACCTTTAAGTAAGGGGACAGCCATGATTTCTGGTGCGAACGGGTCTTTCTCCAAAACCATCTGTCTTCGTCTATCTTTTCTCTTGGACAAGGCATCATCTATCTTCTGGGTCATGATTTCTTCCATCTTTTGTTCCAGGTCTACCATAGTTTGCAGGGGCTGTTGAGCTTCGATCTCTGGGGCTCCCGCATCTCCCGTCCCCCGCAAAGAGATCGGAGGGACAATCGCGGGTGGCGCTTGAGGCGGTTGCTGGCTCGTCACTTTTGTTGGGCTCAATGGAGGGACAGTGGGTCTCTGCGACTGGTCCTGTAGGAGTGCCATCATTGCTGCCAACTAGGTCTCCAAAGCGCTGAATTCACCCTGCGTCACATACTGCGGGGGCAACGGCGGCTCACGTCCCCTTGCAACTGACTCCGACTCCGTCGTATTCCCAACCAGGCGAGTATCACTCCTTGTTCGTCTTCTTGGCATGGCTTTTTAGTTCAAAACTTTCCCACAGACGGCGCCAATGAAATGGTAGTTGATCAACACCTTCCTGTTTGCCTGATTGCGCTGGGCGTTTCGTCTACTCCGTCCGGTATATATGACCTGAAAAGTGAAGGCAGGGCTTCCTCCCCCGTTTTACCTCCGGTGTGAGAATTAGTTCATAGGCTTGAAAAATATGATTGGAATTTTAAGGATGAACCAGATAGATAAAAAAAAGAACCCTTTACCTGTGCTGCGTCCGGAGGTATTTATAGACATTAGGGGTCGGATAACCACTAGGCGAATGTGGTGCCACGTGTCCCACTGTGCCCACGTTCTGAGTGGGGGATCTTTAGTTTCCTGCCTGGGGATTATTTTCGCATTTTGCAACTATGAAACCTAATTAATTCACTAGGAGTTTTATGGCTAAGTGTTTGGACAGGCAGTCCCATTCCAATTGTAGACCTCGCATAGTGGTAGAGCACCCCTAAGGGGGTCGATGTCTTCGTGTAGTGGTAGAGCGCCTCTAGGGGGGTCGATAACTTCGCGTAGTGGTAGAGCGCCTCTAGGGGGGTCGATGACTTTGCGAAGTGGTAGAGCACCCCCTGAGGGGGTCGACGGCCTTGCGTAGTGGCAGAGTGCCCCTAGGGGGGGTCGGCGACCTCGCGTCGAAGTGCTGTGATCGGTCTTGCTTGGCGTCGAGGGTGGTTTCCTCTAGCAACCTATATCAACTATGGTAGAAAACAACTGGTCTTGTCAACAAGGTTGCAATGGCCAAATCCTATTAAATTCGAATTCAAAAAGTTAGGATAGAAGTTGCCTGACCATCTAGGTGTTTCAATTTTCAAATTCAGTAATGACATATACGCTCAACTGAACAGGACATGATGGGAGAGAATTAAAGAAATGGAACGTATAAGATGTATGCCCAGCCATGTCGTGTCTAGTCTTGCATGCTGATCATTCCATTTGTTTGTGACTTGATAGTGATTCATGAAATTACAATTCATACTAAGAGGGTTGGTAGTGTCATACAATGTTGAAAGATCAAGCATGAAACATAGAGTAGTAGTGCAAATACATATACAAGATTTCTGAGTACATTAATCAAATGCACCATACTTTAGTAAATGTGTTGAAAGTAGTGTAAACTTGACCAGTGAAATTCTAGAAATATGAAGAAGTTCAAAATCATCAAGAAGCTTTAGAAGATTGAAGATGAAGATATGATTTAGTCA
>NW_019260685.1:0-2389 GCF_002742605.1 Olea europaea var. sylvestris | reverse complement strand
TTCTTCAATGTGCTTAAGTAAGGAAAGAAGTTCCAGTGGACTTCTGAATGTGAGGAAGCCTTCCAGGCATTGAAAAAACACCTTGGAGAGGCACTCCTCCTGTCGAAACCTCAACCGGATGAGTCACTACTGCTATAATTAGCGGTTTCGGAAGTGGCAGTCAGCGCCGTCCTAGTCAGAGAAGAAAGTGAGTGCCAGCTGCCAGTGTACTACGTCAGCAAAGCACTTCTCCCAGTTGAAACACGCTATCTAGACATGGAGAAACTGGCACTCGCTCTTATCACAGCCTCAAGAAAACTGAGGCCATACTTCCAGGCCTACTCAATTGAAGTTCTCACCAATTTTCCATTGAAGCAGGTAATGCAGAAAATCGACACATCAGGACGATGCCTGCTAAAATAGGCAATCGAGCTTAGTGAGTTCGATCTATTGTTCTGATCTCGACATACTGTCAAGGGCCAGACCCTTGCAGATTTTACGGTTGAGTTTGCCAGAGCCCCAGAAATGGAGGTGACAATGGAACCAGCCTAGCCCTCCCACATGGAAACTTTTTGTTGATGGGTCCTCAGGAGAGACTAGCTCCGGGACAGGGATCGTCTTATAAAGCCCAGAAGGCCACAAGCTAAACTGCGCAGTAAGGCTTGGCTTCAAAGCCTCGAACAACGTCACTAATACCAGGCCCTTCTGGCAGGTCTTAGACTTGCTAAAGAAATGCAGGTCAGAAGGCTCCTGGCGAGCAGCGATTCTCAACTTATAGTGAATCAGGTCAATGGGAACTTCACGTCCAAGGACATTAGCATAGTTGCATACTTGAAGTTGGTTATGAACCTGGTTCCTCATTTTGAAAGGTTCGAACTAACTCAAGTCCCCCGCCTAGAAAATACACATGCAGACGCCCTTTTAAAACTAGCCAGCAGCAAGGATTCAGAGCTGCTAAAGGTTGTCCCTATTGAGTACTTATCAAAGCCCTCCACTTCCGAAGGTGAAGAGGTACTATGGATAGAAGGCACCCCATTATGGATGCAGCCTATCATCGCCTATCTGAAATGCCTGCCTCTAAAAGCGAGGCACAAAAGTTAAGAAGAAGGGCTGCACACTTCGTTCTGCAAGAAAATACTCTTTACAAAAGAGGCTTCGCTTCGCCACTTCTTCGATGCGTGGGAGGCGAAGATGCCACATACATACTCAGGGAGATCCATGAGGTGATCTGTGGAAATCACTCCAGAGGAACGGCTCTGGCACACAAGGTTCTCCGTCAAGGCTACTTCTGGCCGACCCTCGAAAGGGACGCTTGCCAGTTTGTCCAGAAATGCGACTAGTGTCAGTGCTTCTCAAATATTAAGAGGTAGCCATCTCAGTGCCTCTTCATAGTAACCAGCCCTTGGCCGTTTGCCAAGTGGGGCATTGATTTCATTGGTCCACTCCCAAAAGGAAGAGAAAGCGCAACTTTCATCATTGTCACCATTGACTACTTCATTAAGTGGGTCGAGGTTGAACCCCTTGCCAAGATCACCGAGGCAAATACTACTAAATTCATCTGGAAGAACATCATTTGTAGGTTCGGCATTCCCCACTCCTTAGTGTCCGACAATGGAAGACAGTTCGACAACAGGAAAATGCGAGAATCATGCAACGAGCTAGGCATTAAGAAGGACTTCTCAACGCCTCATCACCCTCAGGCAAACGGACAAGTTGAGGAGTGAACAAGATTATCAAGCATACCCTGAAAAGGAAGCTTGACATCTCAAAAGGGGCTTGGGTGGATGAGCTCCCCCACGTCCTCTGGGCCATTAGAACATCTAATCGAACTGCAATAGGGAAAACACCATTCACAATGACCTACGGGGCCAAGGCCATGAGCCCGGTCGAGGTCAGGGTCCCATCACATAGTCGGATACACTTCAATGAGATCAGAAACGATGAGGCTCGTATAAGCGAACTCCATCTCCTTGAAGAAAAGAGGGATGCTTCCCAAGTGAACTTGGCAGAATATCATCGAAAGATGACCCGCTATTAAAACTTCAAGGTCAGAAACATAACTCTTCGCTTAGGGGACCTCGTCCTCAGAAGGGTCTTCCAATCTTCAAAACCAACGGGGTCCGGAGTGTTTGGATCGAACTGGGAGGGCCCTTACCGCATCCGCAGAGAATCCCGATCTAGCACTTTTGAAATTGAAGACATGGCAGGAAAGGTACTACCTCATCAATGGAATATCGAACACTTGAGAAAGTACTATCAATGATGAGTCTTTGTTCCAATCCGATCTCAATACTGTCTAATGAATGGGCGTTCTGATCTGATCTCAGTTGTAAATTCCCTAGCTTACTAAGTGCTGAAATTGCCTTGGTAAGGTGTGGTGTAATTTGTTAAAGTAATGAAACTTCGATTT
>NW_019260684.1:0-1036 GCF_002742605.1 Olea europaea var. sylvestris | reverse complement strand
TAAGTACTTTTCGGAAATGTAGCGACCCTTTTGGATTGTACTCACCACTTCGTCGTGACGTACGAGGGATTTTGACCATTTTTGAAGAACGTGCAGCTGCATATTTCGATTGATGGCGTTCAAAGAATTGAGCATAACTTTTCCAGACGGTGTCCGTTTTTGGAGCATAAGTAGTTTTCGGAAATGTAGCGACCGTTGTGGGTTTAGCTCACAATTTCGTAATGACGTACTAGGGTTTTCGTCGTTTTTTGAAGAACGACCACTCGCAAATGTTTAATGCATTGATTTTCGACCTTCGAAGAAATGAGCGTAACTTATGCAAACGGTGTCCGTTTTGGGCCCACAAGTACTTTTTGGAAATGTAGCGACCCTTTTGGATTGCACTCACCACTTCGTTGTCACGTACGAGGGATTTTGACCATTTTTTGAAGAACATGCAGCTGCATATTTGGATTGATGGCGTTCGAAGAATTGAGCATAACTTTTGCAGACAGTGTCCGTTTTGGGACCATAATTAGTTTTCGGAAATGTAGCGACCGTTCTGGGTTTAGCTCACGATTTCATAATGACGTATTAGGGTTTTCGTCCTTTTTTGGAAGAACGACCTCTCGCATATTTTTAACGCTAAGATTTTCGACCTTCGAAGAAATGAGCGTAACTTATGCAAACGGTGTCCGTTTTGGGCCCATAAGTACTTTTCGGAAATGAAGCGACCCTTTTCGATGGCACTCACCACTTCGTCGTGACGTACGAGGGATTTTGACCATTTTTTGAAGAACATGCAGCTGCATATTTGGATTGATGGCGTTCGAAGAATTGAGCATAACTTTTGCAGACGGTGTCCATTTTGGGACCATAAGTAGTTTTCCGAAATGTGGCGACCGTACTGGGGTTTTGGTCCTTTTTTTGAATAACGACCACTCGCATATTTTTAACGCTTGGATTTTCGACCCTCGAAGAAATGAGAGTAACTTATGCAAACGGTGTCCGTTTTGGGCCAATAAGTACTTTTCGAAAATGTAGCGACCCTTTTGGA
>NW_019260683.1:0-1036 GCF_002742605.1 Olea europaea var. sylvestris | reverse complement strand
TTCCCTCTAAATACCCAACTTAATTGGGTTACTACAATTGTGGTGTGGATCTTTAATACATATTTCAATCCCGGGCTTAAAGCTTATGAAACGAACGGGTCTTAGTTTTTCATCATTGCCTAGGGGGTTGTTTAGGCATCACTAAAATACCTAACACTTTCTCTTTGCCCGTGCATTACAGAAGCTGGAGTTACTACATTGATTGCAAGTTGTCCTAAATTAAAGAAGGTATTGGTTGAGGAGAAAAAGGTTAGCCCAAGAACCAAACGTCGTGCTCATCATCTTTTTAAATATGTTACATTTTAGTATATCAGTTCGAATCTTAAAACCTGGATGGTGGAGATGTACTTTTAACGTTTGGTGAATCCATTCTTACATTCAGTGGCGTGTTTAAGCCGAAGTTTTGCAATGATGTTAGTCCAAAGTTTTTCCAAATGTACTTTTGTCTCTAGTGTTGAGATTAGGTTACCATATGCCAGTGAGTTTCTAAGCGTGATGCCCATTTTGGCCTTTGTTTGTCATCAGCAATTTTAAATTTCAATCAAGAAAGTAAAGGATATTACAGGTGTTGTGATATTTGGAACTTCATTCATTCAAGGGACAACCAGTCTAATAATATTTTGATTCACCTTGATTAGCCAAGAAGTTTGTGGTTCTGTTGAGTCGTTGAGTTATTGCCATTTCAACTTGATTACTAAGGATTCGTTTGATAGGATCTTTGCTTCTACTTCTACTTTTGCTTTTGTTTCTTGTAGAAGAGCTTTACCCGTATTAAGTAACGTTTGATTTTTTCAAGAGCCTTGCACAGTGGGCTCCAGGAGGGTGGTCAAATAAGATGGAAGCACGCATGCTGTACCCAATGGGGGGGAATAGTTTTCTTTGTGATCACATACAATGTCATCCAACAGCTGTAATTTTGGTGCAAAATTCATGGTAAATAAATGACGAAAAACAAACTAAGGGAAAAGGTTACTAAGGCCTTGTTTGTTCCCCTTTTTCAAAATTTATTTCCAACAATATATTTTATGAGATTCAT
>NW_019260682.1:0-1036 GCF_002742605.1 Olea europaea var. sylvestris | reverse complement strand
TGTAAACTAAAGTGTACACAATAGTGTACATGTGGCATGGTCCTTACCGATTGAACTTTGCTATTTGTACACTGATTTTCAACGCATTGTTTGACACTTGCATTGTTGTTAAGTGTCAATTGGATGGAAAAACTATTTTAAATTTATACTGCCCAATAGGGAAATGTCACGTTGCAAAGTGTAAACTAAAGTGTATACCATAGTGTACATGTGGCAAGGTCCTTATCGATTGAACTTTGCTATTTGTACACTGATTTTTGACATGTTGTTCGATACTTTCATTGTTGTCAAGTGTCAATTAGGTAGGAAAATTGTATTAAATTCAAATTATCCAATAGGGTAATGTCACATGGCAAAGTGTAAACAAAGGTGCTCACCATAGTGTACATGTAGTAAGGTACTTACAGATTGAACTTTGCTATTTGTACACTAATTTTTGACACGTTGTTTGACACTTGCATTGTTCTCAAGTGTCAACATGATGGGAAAACTATTTGAAATTTAAACTATCCAACAAGGTAAAGTCACGTGACAAACTGTAAATTAAAGTGTATATCATAGTGTACATTTAGCAAGGTTCTTACCGATTGAACTTTACTATTTGTACACTGATTTTTGACACATTGTTTAACACTTGTATCGTTGTCAAGTGTCAATTGGTTTGGAAAATTGTTTGAAATTTAAATTGTCCAACAGGGTAATATCACGTGGCAAAGTGTCAACTAAAGTGTACACCATAATGTACAAGTAGCAAGGTCCTTGCCAATTGAACTTTGCCATTTGTACACTGATTTTTGACACATTGGTTGACACTTGCATTATTGTCAAGTGTCAATTAAATGGGAAAATTGTTTGAAATTTAAATTATCCAATAGAGTAACGTGACGTGGCAAAGTGTGAAATGAAGTGTACATGTAGTAGGTTTCTTACCGATTGAACTTTGCTACTTGTATACTAATTTTTGACACGTTGTTCGACACTTGTATTGTTGTCAGATGTCAATTGGATGGGAAAATTGTTTGAAATTTGAATAGTC